>NC_060209.1:132220000-132392500 GCF_021130785.1 Homalodisca vitripennis | reverse complement strand
GCTGGTGAGATTACTTCGTTCGATTGGTTGATAAGACTTCCGTTACGTTCTCTAGGAACCTTCCATACTTCGCTGTATTAGTTTATTATCATTAAGATTCATGATCGCTGTCTAAGCTCTGTTTTCTTATTTATTACCGATTGTTCAATTATTTATCTGTTTATTAATACCTGTTGCTGTTCATCTATCGTGCAATATTTATAACTGTTATCGTTTTTATAGTGTTATTTATCATCTTTATTATATTAAGTGTTATTTAATAAGTTGCCTTATTTTTTAAAGACTGCTGGCAGCATTATTATTGTACTATTGGTCTATTTTACATTATCTGTTGCCGGACAACATGGAATTATATTTTAACTCCGCCGTTTAATATTATTATATTATTTACCATATTTATTATTATCCACTGCTTGTTATTCATATTTTTTTATTGTTGTTTTATATTGCTATACTATTTTTGATTTATTATATTACCTGTTGTTATTGTAATTATTTATTATTATTATTGTAATTAGGCTATTATCACATTGGCAATGTTGTCACTATTTACTTAGTATGCACACAAATGCTTTTTCTAACACTATAATTGTACCATTCTTGTTCCATTAATAAAAATTTTGTACCTTTTATGTAATGGAGTTTTTTCCGTAAATAAATATAAAATGAAATCCTGGAGCATACTCAATTGATTTGGTTTACTTTACCCGCTGTTAAAAAACAAATCCATGACTGCCCACACAATTCCATTTCTTTTAGAACATTTTGAATACTCTCATCAATGAATTTATAATGCATAGTAGATTATGGCAAAGGTAAAAATGTGTGAAAATTTTAGTAGATCTGGGAAAATTGTAAACAAGAACAGGTTGAGAAATACAATGTGCAATATTTTGTTGAGCGATGCTTAAAATTTGCTGTGGAATCGAAAAAATCACAGTTGTTTACTTTTGCATCCTAGAAAAGTGCACGAGGAATAAAGTATTAGTTTCGTGTAAAATCGTATTTCAATAAAAAAAGAGTGTTAACCATAATAAATAGGTACAAACTTATTTAAAGTTGTTTAGTGGATTGAGAGTAACATACATGAGCAAAAAGCTGTTTTAAGCTGAATTAAAATACTCTCATTACAAGAACATTGAAACTTTGGAAGCCTCATAGTCGGATGTATTTAAAATCCACAAACGGCACATCTAGTGTAGTTCTCGATACTTAAAGTCACCTTACAAAAATCAATTAATTCTTTCACTAGTATAGATATATATAAATGCTGACTTCAAACAACGTGTACAATGAATTTTCTCGACATTGGAATATCTTTTCCTTTACCAGTATAATTTTTGTATAGGAGTAAATTAGCGTGTGCGTTATCAGCTGTTATCAAGGACATGTGTATGTGTGGCTCTGTTCCCTCTCACTATTGATTATGGATTAGCAGCGGTCTGGTCTCACACCTCGATGTTTGGCACCCTTCCTTCCTTCCTTCCTTCCACACCCGCCTTCCAGCCACTTGCACTACTACTGTACTGTCACAACAGTTACCGGTACGCTAATTACGAGTCTCTTCTAACTCACCGCTTCATAGCATAGTTCTAACATTTAGCATAGTTTTAACTTGTGCTTTCTGGGAGTAACAAAACAAAAGTGTTAAACATTGTTTTCTTTTGCTTGCACGCGAAATTTGACAAATGTGGTTTTATACGTATTTGAAATATATTACCCGATTGCTTTGGAATATTTTTTACAAAGTTATTTGAAAAATACTTATAATATCTATTATATTCAGTGCAGGCTAGCAGGGTGTTAAAATTTGAATTTGTCGGCGTTGATATTTCTAAAGAGTACATTACTGACGTAAAACGTCAATTACTTTTATTTTTAAATACTCAATTTAAACAATTCTTATTTGTGATGTTTGTGAGACCGGTTTAGGTTAATGTTAAATCATATTCAGTCACGGAGGACATTAGGAAAACTTCCGTTTTTACCCGTTTTAAGTTCGTTGATTGATTTCAAATGAAGGCCTACAATAATTGCCTATAATATACATAAAAACAAGCATCAATAATATTTTTTTTTTAACATTATGTTAACACAAATAAGGATAATTAAGATGAGTAATCCTAATAAAACAGTCCAAAGGCTTTATTACGAAATACACCTTTATTTCATTTCACTCGTAAAACATAATTTTTATAAGGAGTTATTCACTCACGTTTAGCTTCTTGTATGGTTTTAAGTAAATTTGGACTACTTGAATTTTGTAAGACCCATCACAATATTTTGTTTTGTTAATACCTTTTATTACTGATTAATAAATGGTAATTGATGGTTCAATTGTGTTTTATTTGATTTTGCAAAGTTTTTTTGGATTTCATTAATCAATTTAGATGAATTAGGTCTCTTCTTTTTTGTATGAAAATGTTGAGTGTATTCCATATGAAATTTTCACTGTTTAAATAAACATGTAAAAGTATGTACGATTAGATACTTAGATCGGGCATTAGTCCGATAAATGATACGGTAGTCAGATTTCGATAAATGATAGTAAACCAACGCTTTCTGTGTAAGATTTATTTTATTTTTGTGCTACAAACTGCATTATTTTGTAAATTTCAAATTTTCCCTCACAAAAACGTCAATTTCTATGATTCCAATTATTACAAATAACATTTTGGTTAAGTTGATAACGTGGAACTAGGACATTTTGTACACGAGATTGTGTTTAAAAGGTTGCGTAAAGGAAGGCAGACAGTAGGCTATCACCGTCTAAAAAAACTAAGACGGTATTAATATTTCATATATTGTTCTTATTAGAATTGCCGGAGTAGAAACTATGAAGTTTTAGTTTTAAAGTATGTTCGTCTCTAGTTGTTGTCAGGGCGTTCTCTCACGGTATATTAAAGTGCAACTCCCATAGACTTAAATCGGTATGAACCTGCTGTTTGTGTGCTGTAATATAGGTACTTATATAAAATTAAATTGTTCATGAAAGTTGCGGTTGAAGTTGAAAACGATAGTTGAAAAATCAAAGTTAAGAGCCGGGCGTAACCTTGAGTTTTTCCCCATAAAGATAGTCTATTAATTGTAGCTTTGTGGGAGGTGTATCAAGTAATGACAGTAAACACCATCCAATCGTTTTAGTGTATACCTATGAATATCTAAACGATGTTTGTGGTTTTGATCAAACATTGATCAAAGTCAAAAGAAGTTTGAGATTTCTGTTTGTACAACCTATAAATGATCGAAAAACAAAAAAATTGTGGATGCAGCTTTCAGGATTCATTGCAGCTTTAAATGAAATGAGTCACATCTCTATAATTTATGACTAAAGTACTGTTATAAAAATGCATGAAGTTAAACACCTTTTCATGGAGTTACAATCATGTCCCCTAGTACAGTTCTTAAGAACCCATGTTTGTTTTAAAACAAATAGTTTCCTAATTATTCTATTAGAAGAACATCACAAATTATATTTAACAGAATATTTAAAAAGAGTTTTTCCTTGAGAAAACTTACTTTAAAATTGTCTAGGATTTTTTACATATTTTGATTCTGATGTTCTGGGATTTAAAACCAACCACGTTCAAATCGATTCCATAAACTACAAAAGTAGGCATTAATTTTTTCCCCATTGGAAGTAACTAAAAAAAGATTTCAAATTCAATATGCTTGTCTATTATTGTCCAAACAATATAATCTGTCCAAGGCAAAGATAGCGGAAGTTGCTTACGGCGAGGATAATATTTCTATGGTAGAACAAGTTGTCCCTATACAACACTGTACAGTACGAGCTCAGTACCTGTAGGAGGTGTCGGCCATGGAGATGGGGGTAGGCAGTGCGGGGTACATGGAGTTGTTGAAGGTGCCCAGCCGCGAGGGCGACGCCCGGTCCAGTTCCCCGGGGGCGGAAGGCTCGGCGCCACGACGCTGGTTCCGCAGTTTCTCCTCTCGCCGCCACTTGGCTCTGCGGTTGGAGAACCACACCTGCCACAATATCGATGATGAACATTCGATCTTTTAGCAATCACTTGTTTAAAATAGATAGGTAAACAGTGTTCAATTTGATAATTAGAGTGTAATCGAATAAAGTTTAATGCGTAAAGGATTTACAGGACTAGCAAATAAAACTGAATGGGTTGATTACTAACCTGTATCCTGGCTTCAGGAAGTCCGATCTTGGCGGCCAGCCTCTCCCTGGCGAACACATCCGGGTAGTGCGTCCTCTCGAACTCTGTTCATAGAACAATCAACATTTGACTTAGACATCAATACTATCTCTTAAGACTTGCACTACTCGTAGCCTACTTTTATCGATACCACAAAGTTATATGAAGTGAAATTACTGGATATCGAATGTATTCTATTTACAACATTATTATAATATATAAATACCGTAAAATAAGTTTTGTTATTTAATAATAGTCTAGTATATTGATTTTTTTAATCGTCTACAAGAACTATAGCTGTAAACAAACAAGATCCTTACATAGGCTACAATGCTAATTCTCCTCATATCAAGTGAGTAAACACGCCAAAGTGCTTACTACAGTATAACAGTAGGGGAAATTATACTTTCACTGTTATAAAAACAATACAATAAATCACATGCACGGTCTGTCAAGGAAATATATATCTAACCCAGAGATATTGGGTAATCTGATGACTATATACTATGGTGATTACATATTACATAGTGTTATCTAATAAGTACGAGTTGAGTTAGTGTTATAATTGGATCAATAGTTAGTGTATGGGAGATAATTAACTAATTGGTGATCTTTTGAAGATTTGTTCTTCAGGTCAAGACAAACGAAAAATGTTACATAAAGATGAGTAGAAAGTAGTGGTTTACCGTCTTTTATAGTAGCCTATGTATGTATTTTTTTAGAATTTTGTTTTTTATTTTATAAACCAATAAAGACAAAAATTTAAATCTACCACAATTATTGTTTTGGCAGTCTCATATCAAAAGATAAATTAATAGATAAGTTTCTAAAGCTTAATAACACGAAGAAGATTTTTGAAAGAATAATAAAGATTTCTAAATTTAATTATAAATATTTTGATACTTAGGACATAAAAAGTGGTCAAAGCACAATGTAGATGTAAGCTCTTAATCGTTATAATGCAAGCTACCATTTTTATTGTTTACGTATTTATCCCATCATTTACCAATAATTAATATTACATAAAAAGTAATTCTGTATTTGTAATAGTTTCTAAAAATTTTAAACACGATTATTTTGTACTTAAAATGCAATTTCTCAGCTTGAGTTTTTTTACTGTGGTGCGAGTTGTTTTTGGTTGCTTTTTTCGGAGTCACATTCCTTTAAGGACCTTCTCTGAAGACGGAAATGTATAAAAACAATTTACAAGGATTTATAGTAATTTGAGTAGTAATTTTTTGTCAATTTTGTAATCAGAAATTGAGCAAAAATGCTAAATCTAAGTAAGGATATGAATTTGTACAGTATACATATAAATTATGACTTAATGAATGACTTGCTTTTAAATTAATTGTGAATGGAACAACAGAACTTTTTAAGTTAAATATATTTTAATGAAATGAAATGACTCTATGAAATATTACTTAAGAAAATAACACTTTTAGTTTATATAAAGCATGCCGTTCAGTTTAGTCATCCCCCTTATATAGACTATACACAAACTAACTTCATAAACTGCTCTGTAGCATTTTCAATATTTCGAAATGAGGCTGATTTCGAGATATTTGAAATGCATTCAGTTCACGTGTAATGGTCAAATCAAAAAATCAAATAAAAAAGCATCTTTATTTCCATTATGTTACAAAAATGTATAAATCTCAGGAGCACAATTTTACATTTATAATATAAAATTACAATAAAAAAAACATAACATTGTAAAAAAGTTAAATACTTATATGTATGCCTAATCTAAATATTTGTGGAAATATTTCCTCACATAGGTGCATAGCACCTGTTCATAGTGGTCTAGAATAAAAAAAACAGTAAAATATTTTTAAAATGACGCAATAAGTAAACATACTTATCGATGGATGTAGGTAATCAAAAGAAAAATAAACGAACGAACTGACAGACGAGAAGAAGTATAACCACAGACGAAAGGACTCCTCAGTCAGAATAATTCTTGAGGCCTCTATCTAATAAATAAATAATTGTTCTGGTCTTATATGGCTGTAAGCGTAAAATAAACAAAAATTAAAAAACAAAACTAACCAAAACACTGATTGTAGCACTCTAAGGAGTAAAAAGAAAAATATTTAATTCGAGCACAGCTAACGCTTGTATACAAGTCGGAAATGATAAATACAGAGTGACACTCCATTAAGTTACTGCAGCACCAGTACAAGACAGTCTAGTAATAAACAAGCTGCTTATCTTATCGCCTGCTCTCAGGCAAACCTCGTAAATAATCGAAGTAATAGGATATAAAACAGCTGATAATAAAGCCAGCTGATAAAGATATTCCGACAATGGATGATCAGCTGTTTATTGCTGATATAAAGAGCGGAATGTGGGGAGGGGTGCTGCTGCGCTGCCCTCAGATTGGCGGACTTATTAGCCAATCGAAAGCGTTCAATGCGCGATCAGCCGTAAAACGTGTGGCATTTTTAACTCTTTTATAATGTCTTATGCAGTATCTACGTATCCTTTCAGTTAGTAAAAAAACTATTGATATGCCTATTAGGTCTTCTGTCTAAAACTGTAATTTCTCTTGTGGCATTTTTCATTTTCAGTTATGTTCGTCATTATAATTTTTATAAGAACAAACGAATTGTAGTTTGATAAAAAAAGCTATCGAAACAAATGAATAGGCTATTTCATCATCGGCACAATTTTTAATTGGTTTCGACTAAAACGATTCCATTATATCACGTTTTAGAAAGCCTCCAGGTGGAATAACTCATCAATAGCCTGTAACATCTTGAAATGATAAATTTTACCCTAGTTGTGTCAAAAATAATCCACCATGTATATTCTCGATAGTCGTTTGTGTCTAGAAAAATGCCTATTATTAGTCTAGAAAGATTGCCGTCATCTGTGATAAACGGTAATGATGATAATTCAAGTATATATAGTTGACTGCATTAAAAAGATAAATACATTTAAATTTTGAATAGCAAAAACCATCTTTCATAATTCGTTATATAACTGTTGTTCTAGTAAGTAACTTAAATAACACATGAGTAAAGTTGATTTATGCCTCGGCCTCCAACAAGACATGAAACATTTCGATAGCGTAAATCAGGGTCATTTAAGCTTTTTTGATGCTAATGTGTTATCTGATTCGGTCACAAAGTATGACCACCATCAGATTCTGTACGAGGCTATTCGTTTTCACAACAGCGTTAAACGTTGTCAAAAAACAAACAGAATACGTATAAGATTTATTTCGGTTTACTAGGACCACTGGGTATTTTGTTTGTATGTCGTTGTGACTTAAATGGTTTTTTTATAACTCTTTTCGACGCTATGAAGAAACAAGTAAAAGCTGAGGATAAATGCGTAATTAAACTGATTATTATGAGCTTTGTCAGTCTGCTCAAAATGCATATTCTATTGTGTAGTAATTTAGATATCTATATAGACACTAGTGACTACACATAACGCAAAATGTATGTCAGGATAACTAAAATTCACACCTTCCACTAAGTAGACAACTACTAACACTTGCCATAGAGAGTTATAGCGAACAGACGTCATGAAAGCTACAATGAGTAGTCGATTCTGCTCAGTGCACATTTTTATAAAATGTAAAACTACAATAGTATTCAGTAAACCGTAACTTACATAGAAGACAGAACATCCAGAGACACTCTAAGCTAGACAGACAGGATAGATTTAGAAGGGTATGCACCTGTTGTACCTTTCTCGAGGCTGTCTATCTGCTCGTTGGTAACTTACATAGTAGACAGAACATCCAGAGACACTCTAAGCTAGACAGACAGGATAGATTTAGAAGGGTATGCACCTGTTGTACCTTTCTCGAGGCTGTCTATCTGCTCGTTGGTGAAGGACGTGCGGTTCCTCTGGAGCTTCCTCTTCAGCCTGAGCCTCGCCTGGTCTTCATCGCCAGCGCAGGACCCGGGGTTGGAGTTGTCACCTCCTGAGGTACAGGTTTCGTCGCTGGGCACCCCGTCAACCTCGCACGCTGCAACACCCCATCGTCTGTTACCTTACATCAGAATATCAACTTCAAAGTTTAGTCTGTTGCAATAATGGTAGCAGTAACATTCCTTCATACTTAAAATCGTAATGAAGAAATCTAAACTCATCAGACATTAGTAAAAGCAGGAAAACAATTACACAATCACTGTCATTTGTTTTGCGTGAAGTGTAAATACATTGTTTTGAAGAACCGAGTTGAAATTTCCCAGTTAAAATAAACCATGTGTTTTATACATGTCTTTGTAAGGCAGTGTTAACACGTGTACAATACTGTCTGTAGACTGAGTGAACGAAGGGTAAAGATGTAGACAGAGAGCGAGACTGCCGCCCCCACCGCCCCCGAGCCACCCCCGTCTCTCCGCTCCTGTTATCACGAGGTTTCTGCCTGAGCGCTCCCGGAACGCACCCCCCGCCCCCTGACTTATCTACCCCCCTACACCCCAACCCACCCCCGGTCCTTGCCGTAATGGAAGGCTACGATAACACGGCGTGTCTCTCATAAATGTTAATATTTTACAGCCAGAGGGAAATATTGGTCTAAGTCTACGTAAGTTTTGCAATTTATTCTAGACTATCGCAGTTTCGATCAGAGAGATTTATGGCCTGTCGCGAAACGACGAAGAATTTACGAAGGTGACGCGAATAAGTCAAATTTGGAGGTCCTGTCACTTCACTTACCCGGCGGTGGAAGTCCCGACCATTTTTCATGTCAGAAAGATTCCACTCTAGTTTATAGAAAGCCGCGAGGGGTAGACTTTATACTATATTTTGCATTTAGCCTAAAAGCTTTATCAACTGATCACAAGAATAATTATTTAGAACTTTAGATACTTTTATAATATTAAAATAAAATTATATTTGACAGGGTGGAGCGCGGTAATTTGCTGATTTGGAAATGAAATAAAAAAAATTATGAACCTTAGAAAAAAATTATTTTTTATTTTAATTACATTGAACAGTGAGGGAATTTTTAAATTACATGGTTGTAAATAATTTATCTGGGAAATGTTGACCCTCGGCATCCACACACTGCTGCATATACGTTTTCTGAAGTTTTCATTAACTCTAACAAGCATGTCGACTGGTATTCTGCCAATTTCAGCCTCAATATTGTTCCTTAGGTCTTCCAAGGTGTTGGGACGGTTGATATACCACCTTCGACTTCAGGTAACCCCAAAGGAAAAAAATCGCATGGGGCTAAGTCTGGTGAGCGTGCCGGCCAGTTCACATCACCCCTCAAAGAGATAAGCCGTCCAGGAAACATTTGCCTCAAACAATTGGTAACCCTCGCTGTGTGTGCAGTGGCACCATCCTGTTGGAACCATGTATCCTCTAATTGCATTGCCTCAAGAGCCGGCTGAAAAAAATCCTGTATCATAGTCAAGTACCGTTCGGAGTTCACAGTTATGGCACGACGGTTATCCTGAAAAAAGTAAGGGCCAATGATGCCTACTCGTGATATGGCGCACCACACACAGTGACGTGGTCCGAATGCAGAGGTCTCTGGTGGACTTCTCTGGGGTTTGTTTCACTCCAGTAGCGCATGTTTTGCTTGTTAACACACCCACTGAGGTGAAAATGTGCCTCATCAGAAAAGAACACAATTGTGTCACAAGGTATAGTTGCAAGCATGTCTTCACAAGAAGTACGCCGTGTCAAATAGTCCCGTGCCGACAATTGATGGACCAAGCACATTTTATACGGGTGAAATCTTAATTCATCATGAAGAATCCGGTGGAGAGAACGTCTTGAAATACCAAGAGCAAGTGATTGCTTCCGACCAGAGCGTTTTGGAGATTGCAGTACTGCTGCTCTAACTCTATCGTTGTTTTCCGGTGTTGTAATCCTTCTCTGAGGTCCCCTTCGTACACATAACACATTCCCTGCTGTTCTGAATGCAGTTACCCAATTTACAATTGATTGCCGACCAGGAACACGTCCGCGTGGGGGAACAGCGAATCGTAAACGAAAAGCACGTTGCACTGCAATGATCGAGTGGGCATTTGAAAAATACGCTTCAACACAAAACGACCTCTCCTCTCGTGTCCACTGCATGATGGCAACTGGAACGCGGAGGAATACAAATCTCCCATCAGCCACTATAAGCCACGCTCACTCTCCCCTCTCTTCGACCAACAGTGCCGCCACAGCCTGCAGTGCAAAAAAGCAAATTACCGCACTCCACCCTGTACAATAGATACTGAGCATTGTATTGTTAACTGACAGTTAATCGGAACCATCAATATTAAACTGTATCTAATTGGCAAGTTCATTGTAAATTACGTAACATGTGTACAATGTATTGACGGCGTTTTTTATTATTTACTTAATTATACTGATTATACTTATATATTCATTAAGTGTATACATAATAAGAACAATAGGCTATAGCCTATATTTAAAAACACAATAGTTAATTGTAGTATGTCAAAAGTTGCCTATTAAAATAATACTGAAACTAATATAACTCGGCATTATAAAGCGAAGAACTTTACGTATAGGAAATGTTTTTTCGAAGAAGAAACAATAATCCTACTCAACGGAAATCATTGAAACAACGACCGACCCCAAACAATAACATTAGAGTCAAAGAATACGTTTACTCTTGAGCGAGAACTGCCCCAGTAGGGCAGCAGTGTGCCCCACAAGTACAGGTGTGCCAACAATAATCTCTCGTGTACACCGAGTTGGAGTCATTGTCATACATACATCGCCAATATAATTGTAACTGGCCGCGACTCGTGCCGAGGCGGAAACATGGCCGCCAACAATGTGTCGTTTTGTTTCCGATGGCTTCCGCCACTTGAGCGACCAATGAGGTTAGGTTTACAGACCACTGCGCGTGCCTGGCGGCGGGCAGCGACCAGACCACACCGCGACTTGGCGCTCTAGCTGTCTGTGGCTAAATGGCGAGCTGAGGAGCGACGTTATTAATAAATTGTGATGTTATTTATTAATTATTTTTTAACTAATTCATAAGGTAAGAATGTATTGGCTCAACATTTATACGAGTGAAATAATATTGATTAAGCAATACAAGTTATGTGTTGTAACAACGTGCTCTGGACCACTTTATTGTAACGACAGTAACAATACGTCCTGTTACATAGAGCTCGGCAGACGTAGGTACTTTTTTTTGTAAAATATCGAAGATGATGAGATTAAAATTTGAAAATATTTTCATAGGCTATTTTGTATTCTAGATTTGCAACAAAAAACTAAACAAATTTTGAATATTTTATTAATAAAATGTGAATTAAACATATTTAATTAAATTAGAGGCAGATATTTGTAATTAATTTACGTACCGTATAGGACGTAAGTATATAATTAGTACCTGATCTAAAACAATCTACGTTCATCATAGTACCTCAGATGTAAAATACGATTGGTTATTTTCAAATTCGTACTATTTTAAGTTTCTATAAAAATGTCCTATTATGTTGAATGTCATTGTACGATTTTGGTGAGTTAATTTTAAAATAAACATATTCACATTATAGGCTACAAGTTTCCATAATAATTGTTAAAAGAATATTAAAAATAGTTTAGATGTCAGCGAATTTAACTCGATTCACAAATTAAATTATATTCTCACTGTAGCGTTAAAGTTATCAAGCCATTGCTTGTAGGATAAAACTTTCCACACGCGTGGTAAACAAAGTTTGCCTTTCTCACTGGTTACAAGTAAGTCTGCAAGAAGTACAAACACAACAAGCGAGTTAGGTGTTCTTAGTTGCGATTTGAGCAATTAAAGGCAGGAGGCAGGAGGAAGGGCTAGGAGAAGCCGGCTAATACAATGAGGAGGAAGAGATCTTGTTTTAAATAATTGTGAGAGGTAGTGCTACGCGATGTGAGCGAACAAAGCGTGAAAGCGAGAAGTTAGCGCGACAAGTTGATTAGGGCGGGTTCCAACTGGCAGCATCTTGCTTGACTTGCCCCGCGCCGCTCACGCGATATGGCGCTCTACGGCGCGGCGGTGGATAGAATAACACACGCGAAACAAAACTTTCCAACTTCTAGAATAATATACTTGGGTCAGTCATAACACATATCTGTATTCTACTACGTGATAACCCAACGTATGAACAGTCTTCATTATCCGGCTTGGTGTGACGTCAGCCGAGCCGGATACCTTAAATGCCGGATAATCCACCGCAAGGGTCTGTTACAGTTAGTGTCATAATATAAGATATGAGAGTAGTTTCCGCAATCGTCGTTACACACTCCTGTGTACAACATGACTATAGTGAAGAGTATTATTACAACTCGCATGATGTAAGAATAAATCCAAAAGTTTTAATCAATGGATACCAAATATTTAGAACTGTTGTGTATTTCAGTACGATAAGGTCGATAAGGGTTTGTTTAGTTTCGAAAATTTACAAATATGTGAATTACCAATTCATGTAATACCATTTTGATCTGAACAGGAATTCGTCACTAAGTAGGCTATGCATATTTATAAATTTATTTTTGCAACCTCTGCTCTATAAAATTAACTTTTGGAAGCGAAAGTTAGAAAGATAAATGAACGACAACAGAGATTGTAGGATCTACCTTAAAATTTAAAATTATGCAAAATTTGTAACATGCAGGCCTAATATTTGTAGTTCAATGGATTTCTCAAAATTCGCTTTTACACTTTAAGGATGTACACGATTGTAAATAACTGGTAATCAATCATGAATATCCAAAATTTGGCCAAAATTACCAATTAAAAGAAAAGTGCATATAACAAGTTATGGATTAGCAAATACAGAATCAATTTATCTTGTTATTATGGTTTCCAATCTCTACGCTTTTACACTTTAAAGATGTACACGATTCTAAATAACTGGTTATCAATAATGAATATCCTATAGTTGGCCGTATCCTTATGCCAATTAAATGAAACGTTATATGTGACAAGTTGTATTGAATTATATTATTGAGTTATGTGTGAATTATATTGTTAAGTACATTACTGACACTATGTCAATTGTATAGTAATATCGTTCCATCCTTTCCATATTTATGCCTACTGGAGTATTTTATTAAGGGTATCAAAGAACACTAATAAGCACGATAAATTTGTTCTAGTCGGGTTTAACGCATGAGTAGCCTACACATTATTTGAGCACAATTGGAAATAATAAGACACGTCGACAACAAAATCCTAAAGATTAGAATTGTGAGGTGTCTTGCATGTGGGCAAGGTGTTGTAAGAGAACAGTTGTGAGTTGGCAGTAACAATTTTACGGTGGCTGGCAGTCTGATGCAAATCGCGATATTTGTCACAATATTGGAGGGTCAGGCCCTGTATTGTAGGGCCAGCTGCAGGAACAGTACAGGACCAGGACCGGGACTGCCTAATCCCACCGGACCCTACATCTTACTACGTCTGAGGAATACAACTCACGACACGGGATTTAGTTCGGTCTATTCAAAATGAAAACACTCGCTACAACGTGTATAAGGGCGGCTGTGGAGCTGTAATGCCTGAGATGATGTTATGGACAGCTCTGAATCATATCTTAGACCCTGGTACAGTTCTTGCGATAACAGTAGTCTAACTATACAGGATATACAGTAACTCTGTTGTAAAGCCAAAGTAGCAAAATATACTAATAATAAAACATGGAACCGGGAAAAAAGTAATTTAATCCCCCATACTAGTCATATTGATGCAACAGATGATCGAGGCACTCGACAGAACGTAATGAAAAAAATTAAAAAAGGATCCCTAATACCATTCTGCTAAAGTTCAATTCGAAATTAACAAAGAAAAAACGATACACTAACATCATTAAGAAATTTTAGCAAATTTGAAACAGGTATAAATTTATTTATATCATAATATACATATTTAATTTTTTAATTGCTTATTACATATTAGTATATGATCTCTAGAGTGGTTAGGTACCTGAAACCTCTTTTTAACTGGAAGTAAAATTTATTTAGACACCATAATGGCTATCTCAGCGGCAACTTCATGAAAAAGAGTTTAAATTTAAAAAACCTTTAATTTCATATTTATTCCATGATTTATTCTATCCCCAATCGTAACGTATTTTAATAATGTGTATTTAAATTATTATTTAATGTGCAATATTTATATCAGGACACTTTTAGTTTCAGGACTGTGAAAAACTAACCAAGCAGTAATTACATTAAAATCAGTAATTATTTATGGGCAAAATTAATTTGTTAAATTTTATGTGAAGAATGCTGAAACTGACTACAAAAGTGTGATTTTTCCACCTTATCAGATTTAAAATTAACGCTGCCCTCGACCTCCATGAATAGTTTTTCTGTTCAATGACTGGGTTATTTTGTGTTTTTCCAACCCAGTAAACTGTAATTGAAAAGTGGAAATAACACGAGAAAAACTGTAAAACTCATTACTGTTCCCACGTTTTCCTTTATTATTTAATTTAACAATACATACATTTGTTGTGACGAATTCAGGCAGAGTAAAGTTTTGTTTGTGTAGTTTACAATATTATATTCATCAGTGTAAAGTACAATTACAATTCCAACAAATCAATACTGTATATAGTTTACACATAGTAAGAAGTAGCATGAAATAAGAAGTATCATAAATTATGTAGGAACGTAATTAATGTAATTCGTAACTTTACGTTGCATACTTTAATTAATTGACAAAAAGAAATAGTAATGTACAACTATAAATAGGTATATGTAAAACGTAAAATGTTACGAATAATTTATAGTAGTAAATTTTGTATTTTCATTGATTATTTATACAAGATAATCATACCATTTCAAACCTATTAGCATAGCCGTCTACGGCAATGATGACTTACTTTTGACATAGACTCTTTAGTATATGTGAATGTAGATATATTATGTTAGTGACTCTGTATATGTTCGAAATAGATAATAGGTTTTATCATAGCATCCTAACAGAATATACCCGTCTCCAGTATTTGATATATCTGTGGGAACCAGAATGGGAAAGCCGTATAGGTAACATATATAAATATTCATGTGCATGTAACATTTGCGGTGACCGTTTAGGGGCCGAGCAGCCTCTTCAGCAACGACGCATGACTACTGCACACAAATCACAAAACCTGGCTAACTACGTATGACATGCTAACCCTAAACGCGCTAATGCGTCATTATGAAGCAGATGCGAGTGTGAAAAGAGCGCGCGCTTCTAAAGTAAATAAATAAAAGTGTTATAAATCACTATGTCATAAGTGTTGGGTCCCGAGTGGGGCGACGCCCTTGTGGAAAAAAGGGAAAACGACTGCCGCTGCCTTTGTGAGGCGCAATGGAACCATTTAGCTGTAAGTAATCTGACTGGAGGTTAGGTTAGAACAGCTGACACTTGGTCGCCATCTTGTTTTACGTCAGTGTTGCCAACGTTTATCGATCAAGTGGTAATTATTCGTATGTTTGTTCATACATATTAAATGGGATTTGCATAATTTTAATTGCTTGTCTAAACTAAGACGGGTTATCTGTCGTGTTGTATTTCATCGAAGATGGTGGCCTGGGTTCATTAAATGTGTCTATCTGTTTGTGCCGAGGAGCAAGTAAATAAGTAATTACTTTCAATGATATGAGGTTTAAATAAATCACAATCAAACAGAGCATACGTAAAAATTAGAATGTTGGTATGATATTTAATAAAAATTGTTCTGTCATCTAAATAGGTAAAAAAATATTGATTCTATTTATTAACAAACCAAGACTTAAAATGTGTGTTTATAAAAAAGCAAGTAACGTGGAATAAAAAAAAAATGTGTATTGAATAAATAACATAAGCAACCAAAGTAAAAATATTTTCGTTCCCACTTAAGTGGTAATTTTTATTACGTCACCAGCCAATCAAATGAATTTTACATGAATACACCCAGACTTTAAATGTGTGTTTTCTAAAAAGCAAATAATGTGGAATTATGTATTGAAAAAAAACATAAACGTCAAATATATAGAATTTTCGTTCCCACTTAAGTGGTAATTTTATTACGTCACCAGCCAATCAAATGAATTTTACATGAATACACCCAGACTTGATTTCTGTTAAAAAAAGAATAACGTCAAATATATAGATATTTTCCACTAAGTGGTAATTTTATTACGTCAAGCCAATCATATGAATTTTACATGCATACAACCAGACTTTTAAATGTGTGTTTCAATAACATATGTATTGAAAAAAAAACATAAACGTCAGTTTCCACTTAAGTGGTAATTTTATTACGTCACCAGCCAATCAAATGAATTTTACATGAATACACCCAGACTTGAAATGTGTGTTTCTAAAAAGCAAATAATGTGGAATAAACATATGTACTGAATAAATAACATAAACGTCAAATGTATAGATCGTTCCCACTTAAGTGGTACTTTTATTACGTCACCAGCCAATCAAATGAATTTATATGAACAACCCAACTTGATGTGTGTTTCTAAAAAGCAAATAATGTGGAATAAACATATGTACTGAATAAATAACATAAACGTCAAATGTATAGATATTTTCCACTTAAGTGGTAATTTTTATTACGTCATCGAATTATATGAAAAAACCCAGACTTGAATCTGCATTGTATAGATATTTTCGTTCCCACTTACGTCACCAGCCAATCAAATGAATTTTATATGAACTGCGTGTTTCTAAAAAAACAAATAATTTGTGTACTGAATAAATAACTAAACGTCAAATGTATAGATATTTTCACTTAAGTGGTAATTTTTAATTACGTGTGAATTTTATATGAAACAAACCCAGACTGAAATGTGTGTTTCTAAAAAAGCAAATAATGTGGAATAAACATATGTACTGAATAAATAACATAAACGTCAAATCACTTAAGTGGTAAACGTCACCAGCCAATCAAATGAATTTTATATGAAAAAACCCAGACTTGAATGTGTGTTTCTAAAAAAGCAAATAATGTGGAATAAACATGTATTGGAAATAAATAGACATAAACGTCCAAATGTATAGATATTTTCGTAAAGTGGTAATTTTTATTACGTCACCAGCCAATCAAATTTTTACATGAATACACCCAGACTTTAATGTGTGTTTCTAAAAAAGCAAATAATGTGGAATAAACATATGTATGAAAAAAATAACATAAACGTCAAATATATAGATATTTTCGTTTTCCACTTAAGTGGTAATTTTATTTATTACGTCACCAGCCAATCAAATGAATTTTACATGAAAACACCCAGACTTGAAATGTGTGTTTCTAAAAAAGCAAATAATTGTGGAATAAACATATGTACTGAATAAATAACATAAACGTCAAATGTTATAGATATTTTCGTTCCCACTTAAGTGGTAATTTTTTATTACGTCACCAGCCAATCAAATGAATTTTATATGAACAAACCCAGACTTTAAATGTGTGTTTCTAAAAAAGCAAATAATGATGGAATAAACATATGTACTGAAAAAAATAACATAAACGTCAAATTTATAGATATTTTCGTTCCCACTTAAGTGGTAATTTTTATTACGTCACCAGCCAATCAAGATGAATTTTACATGAATAAACACCAGACTTTAAATTGTGTTTTTTCTAAAAAAGCAAATAATGTGGAATAAACATATGTACTGAATAAATAACATAAACGTCAAATGTATAGATATTTTCGTTCCCACTTAAGTGGTAATTTTTATTACGTCACCAGCCAATCAAATGAATTTTATATGAACAAACCCAGACTTTAAATGCGTGTTTCTAAAAAAACAAATAATTTGGAATAAACATATGTTACTGAATAAATAACATAAAACGTCAAATGTATAGATATTTTCGTTCCCACTTAAGTGGTAATTTTTATTACGTCACCAGCCAATCAAATGAATTTTATATGAAAAAACCCAGACTTGAAATGTGTGTTTCTAAAAAAGCAAATAATGTGGAATAAACATATGTACTGAATAAATAACATAAACGTCAAATGTATAGATATTTTCGTTCCCACTTAAGTGGTAATTTTTATTACGTCACCAGCCAATCAAATGAATTTTAATATGAAAAAACCCAGACTTTAAATGGTGTGTTTCTAAAAAAAGCAAATAATTTGGAATAAACATATGTATTGAATAAATAACATAAAGTCAAATGTATAGATATTTTCGTTCCCACTTAAGTGGTAATTTTCATTACGTCACCAGCCAATCAAATGAATTTTATATGAACAAACCCAGACTTTAAATGCGTGTTTCTAAAAAAAACAAATAATTTGGAATAAACATATGTACTGAATAAATAACATAAACGTCAAATGTATAGATATTTTCGTTCCCACTTAAGTGGTAATTTTTATTACGTCACCAGCCAATCAAATGAATTTTATATGAACAAACCCAGACTTGAAATGTGTGTTTCTAAAAAAGCAAATAATGTGGAATAAACATATGCATTGAATAAATAACATAAACGTCAAATGTATAGATATTTTCGTTCCCACTTAAGCGGTAATTTCTATTACGTCACCGGCCAATCAAATGTATTTTGCTCAACTACCTCAAGCAGGTGATAGTTTGGGGGAGGATACACACATATGAGTGAGTATAGCCTATGCATGTTTAAGACCGTCTCGTGTGAATTTCCTTCAATTCTTCGTAGGAGCATCTTATCGTGGAATATCAGCGTAAACTGTAACTCATTAGGGCTAACGTGTGTTAGCTCATGTCAGGCGTGTCGCTCAGCTCACGGAGCATGTCTGCCTGGTTAGGGATAAAAATCTAATTTTAATTGGCAACAATGGTTTCATTGACGTCGGCCATGTTGGGGCGTGGCAACCGGTTGGCAACTGGCTTGCATGCAATCATTAGGGAGACTCCCTGCACATTGTGGGGAGATTATGTGGATACTGACTGACTGACTATCTGCATGTACAACTGCACGTCAGGAGTTTCAACTATTTTATTTTCATGAGACACCGTTTAAGTAACAGAAGTGATTAATATCTAGTAGTGTGATACGATGAACATTATTATGGTTACTTTACTGTGTGCATTGTAATACCATTGTTATATCCTCATGCAATGGATGGTTACTAATCTAGCTAAACGACTACTTCAACACTGCAATGACTGCTTGCGTAAAGGACTCGACTTTATTTTATTTAATGTTACAACATTTTCATACGTTAGTTAGGTGCCGACCACGTATCTGGGATTTCGCTTATAGGATACGGTTAAAGTTTAAACCATGGTTATAATTAATAGCAATTCGACTCAAACCATTTGTTTTCCACTTAGTCCCAAGTGCAGCCTCAGTTGTACGGCAGATAGCTAAATCGCGGTTCAGAATTAAAAAAAAAACCCTACACTGTTGAGGAAAAGGTAGAAGAATCTGAGTGTTTTTTTGTTTATCCCGGAGTTATTTTAGGATGAAAATGGAATTTGCTTTTAAAAGGAACACGAATATAACTAGACCGTGATAAAAATACAGATTAAGGAAAGAATGTCAAAGTATTGTTATAGTCTGTATTAAAATACGATCGTGTTAAAGTAAAGAATTAAATGCGCCTGAAACTCTGAGCACAGCTAGCAAATACGATATGTAGACTATAGTCTCTGGGACAGTTGTATTAGAAAAAGTACAAACGAAATAAAAAAATGTATCTTTTCATCGAGTGTGTTTTCACCGAGCAGGTGCTTTGAAGCAGTTTTGTATTTTATATTAAATCTAATATAATCTAATATATATATAGTAAAATACAAACATTCGTTTCAAGTAAAAGTCACATTTAATACCTGCTCGAAGACTTCGTTACAAAAAGATTTCAAGCTGTATTTTCTCTAGTTTTGTAACCAGTGAAATTTAATAAATTAATGCGCGTCCTATTTTATATAGGACCATAACAAAAAAAAGCTGTAGCTATCTATAACAACTCTTTCCACCGGTATCTTACAGTTAATTTTTCATTGTCGTTGTAATGATGGAAGGACACCAATTTTATGAACATTAACCATTTCCAAAAAATATTTACAAGGCTCCAAATTAATGACAAGGGTCTCATCAGCGAAGCTATTGAACCGTAAAGACTGAAAAAGAACAATTTTAATATGTGCTTTAATTAATCACTGATCACATTAAGTGTCAAGCAACGTGTGGCGATTTCATGACCCTCTTCACATGAGGGGGATGTTCGGTTCAAATGTAATTCTAAGGAAACGTGCCGACATAGCTGAATCTCGGAGAAAGTTAGTGTTATAATGTATATAATAGTATTAGTCTAAGAGCTGAAACGAGAAACGGCAGGAAATATTAATTTAATTATCACGGTATGAGCTCGTTTTTCATCCCCATGTGAATAATTTAATTGAGTACACACCGATTTAACTAAATCAAATTACGTTTCATAGAGTTTACATGTAGTCAAAACTGGCCATATGTGTAATTTTTTTAATGACATAAATAAAATTTTAGACTGTTATGTCAGAAAAGACCAACACGATAATGACGTAAAACCTCTCAGTGAAATTTTTACTCTGTTATTCGACAAAACTATCAAACATTTTCATTCTATGAACATATGATATAACACGGTGACATAAGTTACATATCCAAACAAGATGGTCTACCATAATTAATTGTATCATTATTTGAAGTGCGAATGCATACGAGTTATTGTAACACATCATCAAATAGAATGATTAAAACCATAAAAATTACAAAATATGAAATATATGTATTATAATGTTTTTCTTTTCAACAAATAAATTTTAAAATGTTAGAATATTAATTTTTTAAACGAGTGACATTTTTTAAAACATTTTATAATCATAAAATGAACATAGCTCATATAGATAGGTATGTATGTGCTGTTTATATGAAACATTTTTATTAATTATTATTAATTTTCAAATTCAAATGATTTGTATTATTTTTAAAAATACGTAATCTTTTTATTGCCCTTTATAAAATGGAGTAAGACATTTATGTAGTGTGTGAAGATAAGTCGTTAATTTGTTTTAACTAATGTTATATAGAATAAATACTGTATTTATAAGAACACACTTAATTCTATATAGCGATACTAAAGAGTAACATTAAAATATCAACCCTAGTGGAGGTAACAAACACCTATCCAAGCCGGCAAGTAGAGCATCCCTCTGTATAACGTGCCACGACCCTTGTGGAATATTAACTCCAGTTGCCAAGTCGGAGCCCAAGTTGTCCCGGACATCATCCTCCTTATCGCCAAAACTTTTATAATTCCCTTCCCTCCCCCGTCCTTCCCCGAGAGAACGGGCAAAAGTAACGATTTACTAGAGTTCCGAAGGATACGGGCTCCTAACACCATTGTGGAGCGCCACTTTAATATTTGGACACATTTATTGACTAGTTTTTGATCCAGATCCAACTCAATCAATTTTCAAAAGCAGTGTTTGACTTTTTTCTTTTTTTTTGTTTTCTTTTAAGCCTCAGCTTCAGCTCTGTCGGCTTCGATGTACACTGGTTTATTTTCAAAGTACGTGGCTATACATTATTGACCCTCCCCAGGATTTGAACCCGTGATCTCTTAGTTAGTGAGCCGAGACTATAACCATTAGTCTACGGAGGAGTACTAGTCTGACTTAACAGTATCAGTCGAAAACGAGTACTTTATCAAGTAAACGATTTTGTTTTACTAATTATATATATATATAAACAAAAACGTATTGCGTGAAAACCGATAAATGGTACTTTGAAATAGTCAATAGTAATCAGAAAACAAGCTAATGAGTCGATACGATTGTTAGTGCGCGTGCGTACACGTGCAATATTACGAGCTTGTGTGCAGTCATAACGTGGCAACATATTATATATCAAATCATTGTAAAATGACCTAAGCTCTCCTTTGTTCGTCCAATTACCGTTATTGCAGGACAGTGGGCGTGTCCGGGTGGGTCTGGTAGGGGGTGAGGGGGAGAGGGTCTGTTCTCAAAATACTTTATGAAATTTCCCATCTTGTATAAAAGATGCGGCCGGGGCACTGGACTTAATACCGGCGTATCGGGTCTATCGGGGATCTTTTAATAACGGAGGGGACTGAAAGGGGAATACTTTGTACACGGCTTCCCCGGCCGGGGCGGGAGGGACGGTTCAAAAGCGATATTAAATTTGTGGAATTTTGCGGCCGCGAGTCTGAGCGAGTGGCGGGCGGCGGGCAGGCTGCCGGGTTGCTGTTATTTATTAAAAACCGGCGGCGCGGCGGGGCTAGAACGCGTGGTAATACACCCTTAGACGGTACCTGAGCTGGAAT
This sequence comes from Homalodisca vitripennis, assembly GCF_021130785.1. Classification (NCBI taxonomy): domain Eukaryota; kingdom Metazoa; phylum Arthropoda; class Insecta; order Hemiptera; family Cicadellidae; genus Homalodisca; species Homalodisca vitripennis. Next base: position 132,370,088 of record NC_060209.1, on the reverse strand, counting down.
GTGTTTGATTGGCCCTCGTTTGATTAGCAAGGCATCCCTAGCACGCGGCTTGTAGCCGGTGATGTAATACTCATGCTTGCCACCTTGACCACCAAACACATCCTCCTGCCAACTGTAATTGGTTCAACGTTAAACTTTCTTGTCAGACCGAATACAGTTACATTTTTATTATATTTTAATTGTCCTAAGAAAAAAATCATCCGAATTTTTATATAAAAATGCGGCAGGTTTTATTTTTATTACCTGAATTTTCCGAGTAACCGAAACTAGGTCATCAGCTCAAATCAGACATTAGGCTAGCCGAAGAATAATGATAAAGCGTAAACCCTGGTATCAGTTATTACAGTAGAAAGTTTTAATTTTAGGTTGGCTTTTGGACTTTCCTTCATAAACATGGCACTTTAAAATTATGTCCACTATTCACTTACTAAGTATAACTTTCACTATTTGAGCCAAACTTTCTTGTTGAAGGAATAAAGCTAAATTTTTGTTATATTTTAACTGTCATAAGAAAGCAATCACTTACATATTTATATAAAAATGCGTCAGGTTTAATTGGGAGCCGGTGTAAGTTTATTACCTGACTTTTGCGAGTAGGCGAAATTAGTATTGCCAAAGATTAATGATAAAGGGAAACCGAGGTTTTAGTTAATACAATAGAAAGTTCTAATTTTAGGTCGGCCTTTGGACTTTACTTGATAAATATGATACTTTTAAAATAATCTTGAGCTACACATCTTGAGCTATGATTACGTTAAATATTTTACAGAACTCCTCGTAGACCATCCTCCATTGGATGTGAAGAGTCACTAACTACCTAATGCCGTAGTAAGTAAATGCAGGTAATACTAATGTTTTAAAAACATATTAGTAAACGGAAGGCAACCACGATCAAAAATCAGAATAAACCAAAGCAACAAAACCAATCCATCAGATGCATAACTTGTCCCTTATCATTAAGGTTGCACTTGGTCTTCGGTTGGCCGTTTTTTAACGTTCATAGCTACAGACTTTAAAATAATTTCTCGTAGGACAGAAAAATATAATAGTATTTTAATCATATCACAAGGTAAATATATGAGTCGTTTTCAATGTGAATATATAAATATGACTGTAAAAAATGACATGTTTTATATATACAAATCGAATTTGTTTGTGTAATTTTTCATCAGAATAAGTTATATTTTCTTAAATTATTTTCAGTTGAGAATATTATTTCCTTATATAGCATTTTATATAAAACACATCATTCACTTATGTGTAAAAATGTTGGTATTTCATGAATTCATATAATTATTAACATTTTTTGTTTGAACATGATTACAAAATTGTCCTGCACGTTCGTTATTCCTGTAATGTTTCGTGGACCATTCAAAAGATTCACATATTTTTCCTGACTACAAACAACTTAAAAAGTTGTGTCGCCACCTAAAATGTCGCTTGTAAGAATATACAACAACGTTTAGCCTATAGGCTACCATGGCTACATTAATATGAAAGTAACAAAAGCCTGTGTATAAGAGCTGGCATGACACAACAATATACATGCATTGTATACCTGTAATGCGGGAGTGCATGCAAATCAGATTTGCGCTCTGAGAGGTATTTCATTAGGTCGACAATAGCAATGGAATGCGGGCTCTCGATGTGCACATCTCCGCATGCAGACACAGCTAAGATCTATCCATATACCTGGTGGTATGCTGCATTGTGCTATTTAGGTATAGTACACTATAGGTATATGATGATATCACATTATCCGCACACGCACACAGTAGATCGATATCAAACTCGTACAAGGTATATTGGATGCTGCATTGTGACCACTATAATATCCGCGTGCACAGACACGGCTAAGATCTATCCATATACCTGGTGGTATGCTGCATTGTGCTATTTAGGTACAAGGTAGTATGATGGATATCACTATAATATCCGCGTGCACAGACACGGCTAAGATCTATCCATATACCTGGTGGTATGCTGCATTGTGCTATTTAGGTACAAGGTAGTATGATGGATATCACTATAATATCCGCGTGCACAGACACGGCTAAGATCTATCCATATACCTGGTGGTATGCTGCATTGTGCTATTTCGGTACAAGGTAGTATTATGGATATCACTATAGTATCCGCGTGCACAGACACGGCTAAGATCTATCCATATACCTGGTGGTATGCTGCATTGTGCTATTTCGGTACAAGGTAGTATTATGGATATCACTATAGTATCCGCGTGCACAGACACGGCTAAGATCTATCCATATACCTGGTGGTATGCTGCATTGTGCTATTTCGGTACAAGGTAGTATTATGGATATCACTATAGTATCCGCGTGCACAGACACGGTTAAGATCTATCCATATACCTGGTGGTATGCTGCATTGTGCTATTTCGGTACAAGGTAGTATTATGGATATCACTATAGTATCCGCGTGCACAGACACGGCTAAGATCTATCCATATACCTGGTGGTATGCTGCATTGTGCTATTTCGGTACAAGGTAGTATTATGGATATCACTATAGTATCCGCGTGCACAGACACGGTTAAGATCTATCCATATACCTGGTGGTATGCTGCATTGTGCTATTTCGGTATAGTCTAAGTTAGTAGGATGGATATCACTATAGTATCCGCGTGCACAGACACGGTTAAGATCTATCCATATACCTGGTGGTATGCTGCATTGTGCTATTTCGGTACAAGGTAGTATTATGGATATCACTATAGTATCCGCGTGCACAGACACGGCTAAGATCTATCCATATACCTGGTGGTATGCTGCATTGTGCTATTTCGGTACAAGGTAGTATTATGGATATCACTATAGTATCCGCGTGCACAGACACGGTTAAGATCTATCCATATAGGTACCTGGTGGTATGCTGCATTGTGCTATTTCGGTACAAGGTAGTATTATGGATATCACTATGGTATCCACGTGCACAGACACGGTTAAGATCTATCCATATACCTGGTGGTATGCTGCATTGTGCTATTTCGGTATAGTCTAAGTTAGTACGATGGATATCACTATAGTATCCGCGTGCAGAGATACGACTAAGACCTATTTAAACACCTGGTATAGCCTACTATAGTGTAGTCGATATTACTGTAGTATCACCATTTTCATTCTATAGGAATGAAAAGTACTCAATCTTTATGAAATCTGATGGCTTGTAGCCGTTCTGTGTGTTTAACTCACGTACAATACTAAAATTTTGTAATATAAATTAGAATATTACATATTTGGAATTTAAGGCATATCAATATATACATGTAATTGATTTAAATTTTAATGCCACCTTTGAAGTTTACAAGGATACATTATAACTGAGATAACAAACACAATAATTTTAAATCACTTCTGAGATAAAACGTATTTTAATTAACTTGTTATTTGTTTGATATCTTGGTATGTTTTCCCTATATGTTTCAGATAGTCTATAAAATTATGTATACGAACTAATAAATGAATTTTTGTAATTAAATTTATATCTAGTAACCTTATAAAAATACAGGAGCTAAGATACCTACATCATCCATACCCAAAAGCCACCACCTATGTTTTTTTGCAGTTCACAAATCCGTTGGAATATACGAGTCACGTGAAATATTATTACCTTGCGTAGGTAATTAGGCTGCTTAACATTTTACTACATAGAAAAAGGGATAGTTAAAGGCGTTATTTCTGAAATGTTTACCGATCCGTAGATAATGTACAAGTAACCACAATATTATATGGCATCATTACAATTTTAGACGAACGGTACATTTTTTCAAAACTCAATAAGAGAATTAATTGCACGTGATTTAAAGATTTTGAAATATAAAAAAGTTATATTGGGCACAAAAATGGATATTAAGTATTTGTGGATGAGCTTACAACAAGAAACGTGCTGAATAAATAATTAAATACACGTTAAATACAAATTTTTCTCTTTTAAGACGTGTTGTTGGGTTCGTAAACAGTAGTTTGACGAGGTTAGTTGGGCGCAATTCAGGAACGATTTTAAATTTATAAATTCAAAACAATCACAAGCTGAAGTTACTTGTTGTAAAACATTTTTAATAAGAAACTGAAAGGTATACAAAGGAATCATACAAGGAATTATGTTTTAAGACCAAAACAACCTCCAAAACCCATCATATATAACGTATCTAAGATAACAAATGTACCCAAGGACGTAGCCAGCGAGGGATCCAAGGGGTCCCAACCCTCTCCTAATTTTCAGTTGTTTCAATTACTTTTTTAAGTAAACAATTGTTATTATTTATATAATTCAGTATTACTGACATGTACTGCTGAAAGATCATTTTTAACATAGATATCGGTCAAGAACTTTTTAAGGAACAACATAGGGCCTTACTTTCTGTCCACTTTGGGAACATATCAGTTAGTTGTCTTGACCCCCTCCCCCAATTCTTTTTCCTGACTACTTTCTTGAATGTCACTGTTCCTTTTCTTATAATTTGTTATCGTGCTTCTATAACTTTTTTGAGGTTACAACAATCTAATGTATGAGTCCAGAACGTCATAATTACGTTTAACGGCAATGTTGTTACAAGTCCAGTAAGAAACTTCAGTAGTTTGTTCTCATGAGGGAAACCCTAAACTCTACAGGATGTAGTTTTATTATAAGTCATTGCTCCTCAGTCACAGCCAGCAGGTAGTCTAAACTGTGACAGTGATCCTGACTCCTGTTGGTGAGACAATAATTTTCTTTATTGCCACTGCCAACAAAGTGCCCTGATGATAACAAAAAAATAATAATTCGTTATAACTCCATGAGGAATTACAGGAATTTAAAGCAGTCTTTTTGGACAACTTTCCAACCAGTCACAGAGAGAAACGGTTGAAGATAGCATTACGGATATTCAAAGTATGTAGAATGTAAATTATTAAGGGATTTTTAATTTAAAAAATAGCTTTGATGAGATTATAATTAAAGCCAATAATTTCAAAGGCTCTCTAACACACACTACTAGGAGGTCTAGTTAATCACACCGTTACCCGTCTTACTCTACACGATGGCCGCACGACTCCGACACGGCTAGCATACCGTTGGTAGGAATATGCCTACCAGAACATGTCCTGGCGTATTCCAGACAGAAGGAGCATCCCATTGTTAAAATTAGAATAATTGGTCGGCCCAGCTGACTGTCGTGTCAACAGCTACTGTTAACTTACGCGCCAGTTGTATCTATAGTGGCACTCGCCATTATAAAACTACATCTTCAATTAAAAAGAAAATAAAAACGTGCAATTCCCTTTCATTAAAACACATACCATACGCACAGTAAAATATTCACATATAAAAAATAACCTTTTCCGATCTAATCAGATTATATTTAATATATATGAAATCCCGCGTATTACAGTCTAGTGGAGAGTCTATTCAGTGAACCTAAAGATATCAACTAAGATTAGCACGATTTTTTTCCAAGGGTCCGATTTTAAGATATCCTAAATTACTACTAAAATGCCTACAGTTCCTCGTTTTGGAAAGAATATGATACATTTTTCATGTCAGCAATGCAGGCTAATCTTTAGTTACCAAAGCGAAAACTGACGGAACCATTTTAATCAAAAGGGTGCACCTCCACCCCCTCCATTACTTTGTAAAAAAAAATAAACTATGGAAATAGGGTACTGCTTTTGAAGGGACCATTATAAGAGATTTTTGTCATTTTACAAAGAGAGCGAGTTTTGCTATCACAGCATCTTCATCATACATCAACTGCATTAGAAATCCTCCTAATGGTTATAGTCTCGGCTCTCTAACCGAGAGATCACGGGTTCAAATCCCGGGGAGAACCAATCATGTAATAATAATAAAAACCAGTGCACTTCGAAGCCGGCATAGCTGACTCTGAGGCTTAAATGAGATAAATAAAGAAAATAAAACTGTATAAGAAATCGTAACGGTAACTTGCCAGAATGTATTTTCGTTTTGACACAAACATCTAGGCGCTCCAAAATACCTGAAAGTGCGAGGATTGTCAGGAATGACCAAATTAACATTGTAGTACTCAAGTCCACAAACATTCATTGAGGGGCAGCGGTTAACTCTTTAGCATGGCGGTGTTTTGACACAAACATCTAGGCGCTCCAAAATACCTGAAAGTGCGTGGATTGTCAGGAATGACCAAATTAACATTGTAGTACTCAAGTCCACAAACATTCATTGAGGGGCAGCGGTTAACTCTTTAGCATGGCGGTGTTTTGACACAAACATCTAGGCGCTCCAAAATACCTGAAAGTGCGTGGATTGTCAGGAATGACCAAATTAACATTGTAGTACTCAAGTCCACAAACATTCATTGAGGGGCAGCGGTTAACTCTTTAGCATGGCGGTGTTTTGACACAAACATCTAGGCGCTCCAAAATACCTGAAAGTGCGTGGAATTGTCAGGAATGACCAAATTAACATTGTAGTACTCAAGTCCACAAACATTCATTGAGGGGCAGCGGTTAACTCTTTAGCATGGCGGTGTTTTGACACAAACATCTAGGCGCTCCAAAATACCTGAAAGTGCGTGGAATTGTCAGGAATGACCAAATTAACATTGTAGTACTCAAGTCCACAAACATTCATTGAGGGGCAGCGGTTAACTCTTTAGCATGGCGGTGTTTTGTCAATCACCCCAAGTAGTGTCATCGGCAGACACGGCCGCGGCGAGCGAGGGGCGGTGAGCCAATTGTGGCGGCCCATCAAAGCCCTACCCTTCCCACCCCTCGAGCCCTTAGGCACGGCGCGAGTAACTGCTACTGTAGCTTGTCAAAAACAACCCGCTCCGCCCGACAAAGCGCTCAAAAATGCTTTGTGCCGGATCGCATCGCGTGCACCTGACACGGAATCAATTAATACTAGCTACTGTTTGTGTTTTTCCACTGTTTGTTTGTTTGTTTGCTCGCCCGCGGCGGAATTTAACGTAGCAGTTTGATGTTTGTTGACCGTCGCACAGAGCGGCCCGTGCCCGCGGCTACCAATCAAAACCAAACGCTCCACCAACCACGCGATATTTGGCTTTGTGTCCTGGCCCGCTGCTCTGTCGCTACCTGCAGTTTTAATCAATTAAAATTACATCTCACCAGTCCTTATTTGTCCTGGTTACTAATTTGTCATTTTGTTCTTATAATCGGCAACATTAGTTTTAGTTCCATACTTAACTTTCTCCAAAGCATTGCAAATAATACGGTATATGAAGATAAAATAAATAAAAACATGACAGATTTTGACATACTCTACAATCACAGATAAGTTACGTTTAGTATTAGACCGAATGAAAATTAATGTAATGAATAATAGAATAGTTGTGAAAGTTGGGTCCGAGGCATTGCTGGCACTTGCTTTTTTGAAGGGGAATCTTTTTAATAATTCTCAGTAAGTCTTTCACATTTATTGAAATTCATTGATACAATTATGTTCTTCACATTTGGTTAAAACCTTAGTAACACATTTTACCCTTAAGTACATAGTGAGATATTTCCTGACCTAAGTCAATTTCTTAGTTGTATTAAGAATTAACCAGAATGCTATAATTGTGTATTCTCTTATTTTTTTACATTAGATTGCACGATGCCTTGCTCATACCTGTTGTATCTTACAGGTTCTATACTAGAAACTGTTGGGGTCCTCTTTGATCCCACCATGTTTTAAGCCTAGATTTTGATGTAAACCCCAACCTAATTATTTTTTCAGAACAAACGAAAGAGTAAAATAGTTTCATTTAAGAAGGGAGCGTAGAGATAAAACTTTGTTTCAGACATGTCTTGCAAAAATCGGGCTGTCGTTCTCGGATGAAAGTATGCACATTGTAATATTATTCTAGCCGATCAGACAGGGGAAAATTCTAAATTAAAGATTTTTAATTTCAAAGACAGTACGCAGTGTTGACAAAAAATGTGCATTAATAAAGATGAATAAGTCACAGATGTTGCTTAGCCCCTAACTACGTCAAGCACATCGAAAAGGAACAGAAAGATGTCATTCGTGCTCACGGAGTAAGGACAAAAATATACAATTAAACGTTCTAAGTGTTCAAGTGGAGTTATAAGGAACACAGTTGTACAGAGGTGATTTGTGTGGCAGCTGGAAACAACACAGCGCAAAGTGACAGCGTGGTTTTAATGATATATAATAATGCAAACTTTCGTTTTTTTTGTGTAATATTATTTTAGATAATGTATAATTTTTATATACCAGCTTTTAAGTTCACACAGCAGCAAAATATTCCACTTATTTTTTAATATAAAATAAGTGTGATATAATACAACTATACTTTTAAGTTTGGTTTCAACATTTTTCTAAAGTTAGCCTATACACGAAATGTCTCTTTTTGGAATATTCTGAAAAGAATTGTATTCATTTTATGGTCATAAACTTTAATGTATTGATATTCTGATTCTAAAAACTAATGAGAAAGATAAGAACAAGAACGAGATTTCCTTGGGTTGTTAGTCTAGAAATTAATGTATTGATCTAATGAAACTGATATACTAACATTTGATTTCCATCAATCAGCTTAGGCAACACCAACAAAGTATCGAAGGACGCGACAAAAACATAAGGAAAGAGTTCGCAAAGACGGTTGGACGAACTAACCTTTTAGCTTTTGATTCCAAAATCAATAGATTTCTTCCTTAGGCAAGAGAAAGATATGTAGCGTTTCATGTTTCTAGGAACTTTCTATCGATAGTTATCTAGTTCTTAATAAAAAAATGATAAAGATTTTAATCGAAAATTCGACGTTATATTTAAAGACGACCGACCATTGATGTGAAATTCAACTTTGTTGATAAGACTTTTGTTCCTGATGTTACACGGTACAGTAAAAATGTGCGGTAGTTTATTTTAAATCCTGTAAGTTATTATATCGCATTGCACATATTTAGCTGCTATCCATTTTACACACTTAAGGACTAAAAGTCTACATAAATTAACATTTGAGACCAATAATTATAATTCTTTGAAGCTTGAAGTTTTTTTTGAATATTTTATTAACAAAATTATATTAAAAGTAAAACTGTGAAGACAACATCGTTTCATACTAAATAGTACAAACCCTAAATAAATAAAACGATAAATACTTATTTAAACTAGAAAATAAATATTTTAAATTTATGTAATCTTTTACTTTCCCTACTGTAACGCATGCTAGGACGTAGCCAGCGAGGGGGTCCAAGGGATCCGGTCCCCCTCCCCCTCAAACTTTCTTTAATAAACGATTATTACTATTTAAATAATTCAGTATTATTGACAAGACACTACTCAATGAACAAAGAAACGGGTCAAGCACCTTTTAAGGTACAAAATGGGGCCTTACTTACTCATCTGAAAGTATCAGATGTCTGGACCTCCCCCCACAAAAAACTTTTTCCTGGCTATGTTCTTGAACGTATGAATGATTGCTTATTTAAAAATAATTGACATCTCCATATTAATCTGTAATTATAGGAATTGACATAGTATGCGTATTCTGAGTATTAAATTAATCTTTAGTGTTTAAGATTATTTACTGCAATTTCAACCGAACTGCGCGAAACTATTTTATCTAGGTGATGGATGTAGAATAAATTAGAACGTTGTTGTAGTTAAATTATAATTTAAACGAGCTAGATTGCGTGCAATCAATTCTGCTACCCTCTAACTAGTACGGTTAGCCAGAACACAGACTCTACGACAGTTTAAAGGTCAGGTGTTTGTTTGCCCTCCCCTCCCCCTACTGTCGAAGACTGAAAGAGGTGACACAGAGGTAGACCCCGGTGGCAGTAGCTAGGCTCAGCGTGGTGCTGTGGAACAGCCTGGGAACCGAGATCACTACGGCGATTGTCGTCTCAATAGCGCACCTGCGCAACCCGCGTAGAACAGACTGCGCAGCACCGCGCATGCGTACACTCAACACAGTTGTATACAAGTGGCAGTATGCAGTGTACAAAGTCGTTTTGTCGTTTCCTTATTAATATACTTTAATTTTCTATATCAGCGGTATCCGTTTAAGTTTATAAAATTGCTTAAATCGTTTTGCAATGAATTGCGATAATTGATAAATAACAGTTATTTGGTATAACTACAAAGGTTTGCAGTATTGTTTAGCACACTCCCAAAGTTAAAAATATAGTCTGGGACATTGATGTACTCCCAACAATCACAATACTATAAATAAACAATATATGTGAAAGACAAAATTTAAATGATAAATTCAATATTTATACATAATTGTGGTACGTTAAAACATTAACAGTTTGTTTATTTTTTTTGTTCCACACCAATTAATAATATCACAGACGTAGCCAGCGAGGGGGTCCAATGAGTCCGGATCGCCCCCCCCCCCCCCAATGTTTTCAATTACTGTATACGATTATTACTATTTAAATAATTATGTAGTGCTAAAAGATCGTTCTCAACAAAGAAACGGATCACGAACTTTTTAAGGAACAAAATGGGGCTTCACTCTCTCTGTCCATTGTCCAAAATATCAGTTGTGTGAACCCCCCCCCAAATTTTTTCTGGCTACGTCCTCGAATAATATTATTGTTATTTATCATTCTGTATAGTAATGGCTGCATTCCAATATAGCTGAGATCTGTGAAAATCATCGACTCGCACGTAGCTAAGTCAGCTGCTTTTCCCTCTCCTAAACATAATACTTTCTGTATGTACGCCATTGTTTCTCTATGTAAACATGTCTTCTCTGTATAGACAACGCTGAAGATTCTGTTTTGTTTTTATGGTTCCATTTCGAACAGCTGATTTAAACACCAAATTTAAATTATAAAATAGACTCACGCTCTCTTGTGGCGTTCAATATCGTTTCCCACGCTCAGCTTCGCTTCCCGCGTAAATGCACTCACGCCACAATCGGTCACTTTCGAGACTAGTGTACCATTTGTAATGACGTCATTTTTTATAAGCCATTTTTTTGAGTTCAGTACTATAATGTCAAAGTGGCCAACCATAATGGATATGCAGCCGTGACTTGATTATGTAAGTCCTCATTGAAGGCCAGGATATGATGTGTATGATAAATATGATGTTTATTCATGGTATTCATTCTTCTAATGGGTAATTGGGCATGTCAACTTTTTCAACTAAATCGACTTTTTGGTAAATAACAAAAGTGGTTTTACAGACAATTTAACTCATGACGACAATCATATGATTAGGGAATTAATAAGTAAGCCTAACTGTTTATAATCGGGCGGTGCATATACCGAACAAACTATTTCAAAGAAATAACGCTGAATATCAAAACCTATACTTTCTTCTTTTATTGAACTCGACGTATATGAAAGCCAGAAAATTATAAAAGGTTATTAAATTATTAAGGGAAATATCAGATGAATCAGATATTTCAGTGACCGATGTAAACGAGTTTGCGAACACGTTTAATTGTGTAGATTACTTTGCCTCAAAGTACTTAGGAGAGTCGCTTGGAGAATACAAAATGTCCCCAAGTCGAAAAGTTTGTCCGGACATTTCCTTATCAGACACTCTTGCCTCTTCGGCACCGTTCCGTTACACTGCGCCAACTTTTATAATCCCCCCCGCCGCCACTCCACCGCCAAGTTTGTGTAAGAGATCCTTTCTCGTGTTTGGAAGCCAAGTCCTCCCCTCCCGCCAGCCCGCTTCCTTTTTGAAAGCCCGCTACTTTTGTTTGAGCGATATTACCTCTTTTATTGAATAAACGAGGTAAAACTGCTTTATGAATTTGCGTTGTTTCCTTATTTCAACCCTTTAGCAATGTAAAACAGCCACTTTTCCGCGCCTTTGTGATATTTTTAATATCATGAACGATAACTACCTTTTTAAATTACCTTTCATTCATTTACTTTTCCAATTATCTCGATTTAACTTTAAGTCAGGTATTTACTCGTCTAACGTGTTTTGTGCGAAAGGGAACAATGGAATCTTCTTTAATTTATTGGATTACTCAGTATTGAACGAATATAATTGGTTTTTAATTTTAATACAATCTTCCAGTCGTATTATTAAAAACGAGAACTAGGCTATTGTCTGTAATGTGTTGGACATACCTGACAAAATTTACTGAAGATCTATAAATTAACACATTAATATATGTAAGGGATGGTGAAAGTACCTTTCTTTATGGGCAGGTCTGGCAGCTCGGTCATGATGGAAGGGCTGACACTGGGTGGTTGAAGGGGTGGGAAAGGGCTGCCTCCCGCAGTGGGGTACCTAGTACAGAGCATGTCTTACTAATCTCAACCAGCATTAATGAAGTTCAAGACTGTACTATGTTCAGTATTAGCAGACGTAATGTATCTAGAAAGAGCATGGTCTACCATGGGTTCGGTCGTGGCCAGGAGGAGGCCTGCCCGTTGAGCAGCCGCAGCTTGTCGTACACAGAGTCGGTGGACGGCGAGACAGAACATGAGACGTGCACCTCCTTCTGGGCCGCCAGGTTCCGCAACACTCGGTTGATGGACGACACCTGCAACAAGTCACATCATGTCATGTTTGTTTTCATACTCACTACGGTTTCTTACATATATATATAAGGTTCACCTTTCAGTTGGATGAAAGGAAAATGATCTGTTTTATTCGAATGGAGCAAAATATTTAAAATTAATGACTTTGTAATTAACCCTTTGAGTGCCAAGTATTTTTTGAGTGGGTATACTGAAAAGTGCCAGGTATTTTTCTAGTGGGTGTGCCTAAAAGTGCCAGCCCTTTTTCAGACATTTTGCAAAGTTTTAGTAAACAATTCACAGTTCGATTATTTAATAAGCTATCAACATGATTCTTTTTTTATTTTACTCTGAAAACTCTGTTTAATTAACATAAAATAATAAAGTTACCATAACACTAAATTTAGGAATACCAAAAATGGACTTACTTAAAAAAATTCAAAAATATTTTTTAATTTCATTTTTCAACCAAATTATTATGACCAAAAAATTCACATCCTTTTCTTAGTCCATATCACTGGAAAGTGTATGCAATTGTCTGTAAATCTCGAAAAATTTATATTATTATCTTCAATAATGAATAAGTTATAAATACAACTTTTAAGAAACTATTGTCACATTGTTTCTGGTAGCTATGGCAACCAAAAATGTTTATATTTGAGTTTCATAATTTAAAGTTTGACTGTAAGTGTACTATACCAATTTATTTTGAAAAGAACGATTCTTCACAAACATTTCAATATGATATTATTTAAAAATATTAAAGGTTACAATTTTTAGTGACTTTTTCCCGAACGTCCGGTAAAATCGGACGTTGGCACTTTTCGGCCAACTTTTGTCGTCCGGTAAAATCGGACGTTGGCACTCAAAAGGTTAACTTAGTTTGGACATAAGGGAAACATGATTATTGAAGAAGATAAATCATTGAAGTACATTATATGCTTAATATAATCAAGGAACAACTAGTAGTAGGCCTATTTTTAAAAGTTCTTCAGTCGTAGTTTAATTTTAATAGCATATTCAGTGCAACTATTTAATTTTATTTTCTACACCGTTTTACTGAAAATATGTACTCTAGTTGTTACTTCGTAGTAGCTGTCCGTGAAAAACAAAGAATGTTGTACCATTTTAAAATACCCTTTTCTATTCTTTCCAAATTTGTCATCAGTTTTTGTAAATCTGTTTTTGTATTGTATTGTAAATGTTCCATGGGTTAATGAAAATCCCTTCTATTATTTGTGTGAATCGCTAGATTTGAAGAGTTTCATTCCTCTAAGGGTTTTGTACAACTGACGTAAGACAGTTCGGAAACTTAGTCAAATCTCTTTTTGTCTGCTCTTTATAATAAAATGTCAGCAAGGTTGTATTGCAAGGGTTATTCACATACTTAACTTACAATTCTGTTTATAAAAAACTAATCAATTATTGCTGTTAATTAAAACGATAAAATTAAAACCCCCAATTTTACATAATTTTGGTATATGTAAAATTATACTATTTTGTAGTATACTACAAACATAACATTGGTTTTTAACGGTCAAAATCTCGGCATCACAAACATCCTATACTTGCAAATTAAATGAATGTAAATCGAAGTTACATTACTGTTTGCTTTGTGATTCAAAATTGTGCTAAATATTTTCCTCATACTGTTCACAGGACAGGTTTATAATATTTGCTGAATCTATATTTCTGTGTATGTAGGTGATAGAATAAGAGTTGTACTACATTTAATGAAGATTATTTATAGTGTATGTTCTTGTAATTATCATATACTCGTAGCATATACTCGTGTCCAGGAGTAGAACAAAAGACTGCCCACGATATCTTCATTCATTCCAGGCATAGTTTATCTCATACTCGCACATGGTTTAATCTCCGGCTTCTTCAGGATTTCAGTAAAGGAATAAAAATATCGCAACAAATCGACAATTTTATTTATGATATTTTATTCAGTAGTTTTCTTATTAACAGCTTATAGGTTATTATACTGTATTCACTGGTTACACAAACATATATTAAAAATTTTAATGCCTTGTCTTTCCCTAAAAATGAAATAGTTGTCATTCGTAGGAATAATTATAAATTTAAATATTTATACGTTATATACGTAGAATTCTGGAAAGGAACTTGTTGGAAAAAGTAAGGTAAAGTAAAAGAAAATCACATCTTACTAAGACAATAACAGGTAACAAAATTTTCATAATTTGCAGTAAAATTGCTACTAAAATAGATTAATTTATTCTATTGTACGAAGAATAAGAAAGATGAATGAATTATCAGTCCCACTAAACCACATCGTTGGCTATTACACATAAGGGAAGCTACATTTTTTAAAGTAGTGAACCAATTAGTGATGCTCTTGGAGCAACTTTCGCAATGTAGCCTATTTTAAGGCGGATAAAACAAAATACGAAAGACTTTTAAAGAAATTGATTTCTATGTTATGAAAGATCTAAATAAACCAAGGAAATCCTTACTCAACTAAGATTTGAACTTAACTAGGTCTGTGATACTTGAACTTGAACATGAACAATAACTGTCTGATGATTTATGTGAAGAAAAGTGAAATCAGAAACATCATATAACCATCGCATTTCATATGTTATGTATTACCTAACTCCTCGCCTCATAATGAGATACGTGTATTGGCTTAGTTGATCGCAAAATTCTTGAATGTAGTCAACAATGTATCAGGCTGCATATCCGATTAAATGTCTTTTTGAAGGATAAATGTAAAAAGTAAAATTTGGGCGATATAGACAGAAACATAGGCCTCAAAATACTTTTAAATGTTGGGTAACAATCAAGTCATACTATTTCTCATGTACGACTACGTAAACAATTGTATTCAGAAATAAATGTATGATCTAATAAACTGATTATATATGTTGCTAATGAAATCTCCTAAAAATCAGATTTAATCCCCAAAATCCTGTTCGTGGAAAAGAGCGTAAATGTACCGTATATAGCAATCTACAAAGAAAACTAATTTTTGTCGTTAATGACTTGCTCTAAAATAAGCAAATCTCTTGTGAACTACTTAAATATGTTCAACAACTACAACAGTACACAAACGACGTGTATGAATATGCTTAGGAGGTCATGTAGAACAATACCGTTTTTATAACTCCGAAATTGTAAAACCTCTTCATGGTATTCCAGTCACCCCTGTCCTCGATGGGCCCTCCTAGAAACCCTTAAACTGACCCGGTAAAACACAACCACTTTTGTAAGAAAACCCGGAAAGTCAGTTGAGCCGAGCTATAGAAGTTGAAGGGTCGACCCCTCAGTAAGTGGCTAGCGTTGAGCTCAGAGGTCTGCTCTCAGTGTTCGACAGATGTCAATAGTCGGAGTTCTTTATGCCGACCGTATTGTCCCTACACTTTTGTCTGATCTTGGAGTCTACTGCGCTTTTGGGCCGTTCGCTTTGTTTTTCCCTCCTTTAATCTCGCCCGGAAAATATCATTTTCATTGCATTTTGTAATTACTCACCCTCCTCCCCCCACTCCACGGCTACAAATACCGCCCGCGTCGACGCTCCGTTGTTTTAAAAATATTAGCATTTCCCTGCCTGCAGCGCGCCTCCTGTTGTCTCCGTTCATGTCTCTTCCCGCCCTCGCGCCCTCGCCTTCAATGCGCGCTCTTCAAAATGTCGGAAAATAGGATTTTTATTTTTGGATTCACTGATTTTATAATAACAACGTGACTTTTGAAAAATACTTTTGTTACAAGCACGATGAGTAACAGAAGTTTATAATTTAATCTAATTATCTAAATTAAGTTTTCGATTTAAAATATCTATATGTTCTTATACAATATCGACAAAAATCCAATATATAGTATATTCTATATCTTAATGCAAACCCATATTTAGAACCACAAACTGTTAGTAACAAGATGATTGAGCAAACTTTACCTGAAAACAACCATATTGACTAAATTCAATATGCAAACAATAAGTTTTCAACCAGCAAATCAATGGCCCGAAAAGCAGTTGAATAACTTTCTAATTTCGGTAAATGAACACCGAATTTATGTTGTGAATTTATGGATATTTGAGAAGACAAACGAAACGGCCTTGAAGTCATTTTATATTAAAATAAATTGTAAAAAATCGTAACTGGTGTTCCAAAATAAAAATACATCTATTCAATTGTGTATGTTGTGACGCAAACAGTGAATTTGGGAAATTTCCTCTATTTGAGGAAAAGGGATTTAAAGAAAATATATACTATTTTTCCAAACCATAAAAGGAATTATAAATTATCAGCCTCGAAAATGCCTGAATACACTGACTCAATCCAGTGTTTATATATTTTGAAATTCTGGGTTAAAACTTCAAAACTAATTCTTAGTAGTTAGTAAAACAAGTATTGCAACCAACTTTGGAATTGAATTAATTAAGTATGGTATCAAGTTTTGGCTTTCACAACACGCTAGGGTTGAAGCTGTAGATCTCTAACCGGGACGTCTTGGATTGAATTACCAGGGTTACATAAATTTGCCGTGTTTACACAGTTTTTATTTAAAAGCGTCGACATATATGAAGTTAAAAATGCCAGAAAGAATGCTATAACGAAATATATATTTTTATTTTTAGAGAATAAGAGAAATAGAGAATGACTGCCTAACTTACAAAACATGGTCTAGATACTCGTATTTCGTTGTTATATGTGAGTAAGTACTCAGAATAAGCAAAATTTGATTGAAGAAATTTGATTTTGTATGTTTATAAAATATTTTGTAAGATAGTTTTGTACATATTTTAAAAAACAAACTCGCCACAGGAGACTTTGAAGTAATATAGGAAAATGTACAAATGTACAACATGTACAGTTGTAAAGCACGTTGAACCAATTTTTCAAGGCCTAGTGAAAGTCTTTAGACGACATCAAAGCATAAATAATTGACTATGTATTATTGAACAACCACCATCATTTGGTTCGCACAGCTAATAATATTAATCCAGACTAATAGGAACCCTATGCACCAAGTTTCACGTCCATATGCCCTTTCTATCAAGAGGTATTTGTACATACGAAGACACAGACAACGACACAATTTTAAGAAGAACCTGTCAGGCTCTTAATATCTTTAGACGACATCAAAGCGTAAATAATTTATTGACTATGGATTATTGAACAAATAACCGAGATGAGATTCAATGACATTACTTAAAACCGCCTCAATAAAACTGTGATTGTAGGTAGTAAAAACGTCGTACTATAATATTTATGGTCCATTTTAATGTTATAGCGTTGGGTATTGTATATTGTGTAAGTATCTAAAAAATTTAAAATTAATATAGCGAGATAATGCGACTTAAGTAATGAACGAATTGGACAAGGACCGTGTTACGCAGGAATCTATGTTACGCAAGAAAGATTTGAAATATAATGAAGGAACTTAAAAAAAAAAAATGAAATTACAAAGAAAAAATTAAAGATGGATTAAAAATTTAAATTGTGTGTTACTTTGTTTCTCCCTTTAAAACGCTGTAGGCTACTTAATGCTGAGAGAAAAAGCTTGTATGTATCTCTTAGGAACTAGAAAAGAATGCAAATATTAGACTGGTTTAGTAGTTTCAAACGCACCTTGTTATAAATCCATAACAGTTTTTTAATTGCAATAAAGCAAGGAAAGTCACACATTTGATAATACACACATACACATGATTTGGTTTTGTTCCAGTAGGGCAGTTAACAATGCATTTTATCATTGGTCCTTATTTTGTGAAAATTAGTTGTCCAAAACAGGTCAGTATAGTCAGGTTTTAACACAATATAGTCAGAAATCTTCAAATTCAACGAAACTATCGATTTTTTTTGTAATTGGGAGTGATGCTGAAAATCAAAACACGTGAACACATCTGAAATAGATGCAAGATCATAATTGCTGATCCAAAACCCACGTGAGTTAAGTATTTTTAATTTCAATTTCACATAGTTGGCAAACATTTTTGGATCTTCTCCTTTGAGCACCCTTTAGGCTTTAGCTTTATTTATACCTTTGTTTATACTTTTTATATATTATTAGCCTGTGTATAACGCTGAGAATAGGGTTTAGTTTTTTTTGAGCCAACACGAAAGCCTAAATTAGGCCTAAAGGAATGAGAATAAATTGAATATAAAAAACTAATATAAATTGTATTTTACTTCAATCCTATTTCTAATTTTTATAAATGACCTGTTTAAAACTTCCTTTTCATGGGCAAATTATGTGCTTTTGCTGACGATATCGCGTTCTTTTATTCATTCACAGACGCCGCTATCGCCTGGCAACTTATTACAGAAGACCTTAACACTTTAAAAAATTGGTGTGTGAAAAACAAAATGCAAGTAAATGTCAGTAAAACTAAGTACGTTAATTTCAGTCATACAATATAGTATTCCTCTGATATAGTATACAACATAGATAATTGTACTCAAAACCAGAAGTATCAAACCATAGAAAAGGTAAAATATTTTAAATATCTAGGAGTTGTACTGGACAAACAATTAAATTGGGAAAGACACTTAATAACTGTTCACAGTAAAATTAAATCAATGATAAGGACATTTTACTACTTCAGAAACTTTTGCAACGAAACAACCTTAAAAATGCTTTATTTTGCGCTGGTACACTCGAGAATTCAGTATGCTATACATTGTTGGGGGGGGGGGGGGTACTTACAAGACTTATATTTTGAGAATAAGAAAATCCCAAAATTACCTTATCAGAATAATTACATGTAAAAAAAGAGAGATAGTTCATTGCCACTATACTGCACATTAAAGATACTTCCTGTTCAACATCTATTTATTTACAAAGTCTTAAGAATATTTTATCTTAAAAAGTGGAAATACTGGAACAACAAATTTAATGCACAATACAAGAAGTGGATCAAATAGAATATTCAAACTTCCAAAAGTTACAAAAAGTATTTTTTAAACATTCTTTCCAATATATAGGGCTTAAGTACTTTAATCAAATACCACATGAGGTAAAAAGTTGTATAAACTTAAAAATATTTTCTGGAAAATTAAAAAGAGTGGATATTTTTAAAACAAGATGTAGACTTTATGAATGTTTGCTTGGTATAAATTCTGTACATATGTCGAAACTAATTTAAATTTTTTTTTTCGTCTGTTGTTTTATTTTTCGTATAAAAATTGTAAATATAAGTACGTATATTATGTGAGAAATGTTAAGTTGAACTGCAGTACCACCTATTATAGGAATATAATCTGTACATATATTAGTTATTTTATAAGTAAACCAAGCGCCACAGAGAGTGTCTTTGGATGTATCGAGACTGGACTCATTTATCATTTTTGTACTGTGTATTTATATAATTAGTTTAAGGATGTTGTAAATTTGTTTATATTTAATAATTCTCACTGGCCACACATACTTGTAACTGTGGTCAGTTATTTCCAAGGACATATTATGTTATATTCATGTAAATTAACGAATGGAAAATAAAATTATTATTATTATTAAATTTCACTGTAGTATTCTGTTGTCACCATATACTATTTTTTAATTTAATTAAATTAGCAGGGTATCATATCTATTATCTAAACATTTTATCATTTTATATAGACCATTTTATCTATTGGGTTGAATAATCAAACAACCGTGTGCACAAAAAATATACCCTAACATTAGTTTACAGTTTTTATCATAATGAGGAACTCTGTTTTCTCCACGTCAAAGCTATAAGTTTGTGAACTTACTCGGTTGGCTTACAACAGTGTTATGGTTGACAAATCATAGTTCGGTGTCTGTAGACTGGGGTATTACAGTAAAATTTGAATATTTCATAATATGTTTCTATAAAAAGCTATTTTATCAAGCCATTATAATTATTTTACATTTTCCACATGTTTGGTTTCTCATAAAACACATTTTCAAAATCTTAAGTAGTTATAAAATGTTCTGAAATAGTTCTGAGGCAAATCGTACAAATTACGAATCTTATAGTATGGTAGTAAACATGTATGGGCGATTTAATCTTTCTATAATTATACAAGCGTATACTTATATTATTTCAACAGATAATATTTAATCCTACGAGTTACTGACAAAATAGATTTTGCTAAAACAATAGTTTCACTTTATACGATTGTTATAAGTTTCCTTTACATAAGTATGTTTGTTGAACAACGGAATATTTTCAAGACGAAGGAACTGTGAACAGCTGTTATGAATTAACCAAAATACAATGTAATCAAGATTAACATAAAACCCATTACACCGCCAGATAATACTGGGTTACTGTGGTATTAATCAGATCAGAGCACAAAAAGACTAATGAAAGAAAGGAAGCCAAACAAAAGGGTGTTGTTTCCAGTGTTTATTCGTCCACCGCCACGACACTATCTGAGGATTTATCAAGGGCACTTTTGAGGGGAGGGGGGGGCAAAGGACGAGGGAAACCCAACTAAACTGACCTCGTTTGGGAGATTGACCAGCCGTCCCCGCACCCCCTCCCCCCCACAACCGGACAGCAGCCCCTACATTACATTCTGCGAGATTACGTTACGTTAGACGCCTTTGTACTGGACTGCTCAAGGACCTCATGTAACGCATATTAAACATTTTCTTTCCGAATTCCTGCATGGCTTTTATTAGTAGAAAATATGAAAATGTTTTATTATTCTATATTGTGCCGAGCTTTAATAATGGCACGATTTGCTGACTTCTTACAGTTTCAATAGAATTCATATCTAAAGGGCTTGTTTATGCAAATACATTTTTGCAATACGAAATAATTTGATTGAAAAGAACACAGGAAACACAAACCTAATATTCTAAAAATGCTTGCAATTGTTATCTATGAATATGTTACTGTTTTTTTTGTTTTTTTTTTTTGTTTTTTTTTATAAATATGATCTGTTTGCGTGTACTCACAATGGAGACAATAATAATACGAGTAATAAGCCAGACACTTCTATTTTAAAATACATAATTCATAATTTTCATAATAGCATTACTGAGTTATACTCGTGACCAATTCATACGCCAAAATACTTCATGGTCAAGACCTAAAATCTGCACCATCCCCCTAGGGGCCTCAGACAGAACACCTGAGACAGGATTGAATTAGTCGCCTGCTGAAGCAGTGGCAGTGGCCTGGCCTGTCGGGGAGAGGGAATGCCAATGCCACTGCCTCCTCCATAATACATGAGCGACACCCAGGCTGCGAGATATATACGGCAGTGATTAGAAGGAAAGTCCGGCACAGACCGATAAACACTAAGAAAGAGGCAGTGAATATATACAAGAAGAAAGTAAAAGTAACAGAGATAATGATATTTTAGAAAGAAAAAACATTTAAACAAGTTTTATCTATGCAGATTATTTTCGCAATAACCTATTTTTGTCACCCTCCTATAAACACCAAATCCGGAACGTAGGAAAGTGGTTGAATCCAACCTGTAGAACGTTTTCACTAGACTCTGTATTAGTGTAAGAATATGTCCATAGTTGTGACTGTAATCCATTTTTTTTAATGTTACGAACATTCCATTATTAACTAGTGGGATCCGTATAAATGAAAGAGAGTTTAAACAATTTTCTTTGCCAAACTAAATTTGTTTAAACAGTTTTTCGTTTGATCAAGTTTTTATTTGTGTGATAAAAATATTTTTTACAGTTTTACATTCCAAGTATCTTTTTATAGGTAAAATAGGACTCAAGAAAATTTAAAATTGAATATTTAACTAAAAAGTACAAGCTCTTTTATGAGTCCTATCTTAATAATGTGTTTCGTTAATAACTCCTTTAGACGCTAACAGGACCGTTGAATATTTAGTTGAATTAAACTATTTATGCACAACTTAACCCATGAATTTAAGGGAAAACATAGGATACCTGTGACGTAGACCCACCAACACAGAATACCTGTGACGTGTGCTTACAAACACAGAATACCTGTGACGTAGGCCCACCAACACAGGATACCTGTGACGTAGACCCACCAACACAGAATACCTGTGACGTGTGCTTACAAATACAGAATACCTGTGACGTAGGCCCACCAACACAGGATACCTGTGACGTAGGTCCACCACCACAGGATACCTGTGACGTAGGCCCACCAACACAGAATACCTGTGACGTAGGCCCACCAACACAGGATACCTGTGACGTAGGTCCACCACCACAGGATACCTGTGACGTAGGCCAACAAACACAGGATATCCGTGACGTATTGTATAAGTGACTGATCGATGGTGCCACTCGATAAACGATCTCAAAAACAGGCGCCAACAATACAGTTCTTGAGAGGGGCTAATACAGGCGCGGGGGCGGGAGGGGGCAAAATGAACTCAGGGGAGTGCTTAAGGGCACATTCCAGGCCGCATATCAGTTTTTAATATTCCCTGGTGGCCGATTGTTAGGGCTTTCAATTAGAGAATTCCTGGCGCCCCCGCCCGTCGCCCAGCAACAAGGGGCGTCCTAGGGGCTCCTTGTGTAGACTACCACCACCTACTGTACTTTACTCATCCATTACATACCCACCCCCCTCCTCCTCCTCCTAACCATCTGTCTCGCCGTCGTATGAAGCCCAACAGTGCTTTTCAGGTGTGTCTTGAAGGATTAATAAACTTTCCAGAGCTGAAATGCCACCAATATTGCAATAATATTTTAATTAATTCTTTTACTTTATATCTATACCATTATATATATATATATATATATATATGAAACTAATGGTGTGTGTGTTTTTTTTACTCAATCACGTAAAACCTGCTTCTCCGATTGTTCTGAAATTGTACATGGACATTCTTAGTTAGGGTCCCTGGTTAACACATAGTCATAACCCTATTTCAAAAATTCCTCCGGGCTACGCCCCACAGGTCTCAAAAACTCTTTTAACACTCCATTAACCATTACGTTAATGGATTTGCCTTAATCAGCGGATAGTAAATGCGTTTTCAATCAAATGCCAAGAACAACAATTATAATCATTTATACACATTTAAACAGACAGTTACAACTACAATTTTGATTGTTATTCAATACACTTTACAAAAGTTGTATTACGTACAGAAATGTCCAGGTTTATTTTTATTGAGATTTTAATGAACTACATTATAATGGCCCAAAATAGTTCAATTGTTACTGAAATTAACGGAGCTACTCAATGAAGTATCAATTTCCCATTTGAGAAAATTGGGGAAAGTTCAAAGGTACTTTTAGAAACCTATTTCACACTCCGAGTTCAGAGCCACTGCATTAAACCTAAATCTAAGATGGATCAAGATATTGGAATATCTTTCAGTGACTATTACCTATCTCAGGATTGTTTTGAAGAGAATATGCTCACGGTGACCCTGTTTTTCAAAATTAAATTGCGTGCAAAGAGCGGGTAACTGCTAGTGTATTACACAAATGAGAGGTCAATCTCCTTAAACTTTGTTCTAGCTCATTTGTTCATGGGCCATTAGCCAGAGTGAAGAACTTATCAAACAGAATAAGAGGTATAGTCGCTACAGTACAAAGTTGACAGTACTGATCAGGTCCAAAGTACACAGGTCACAGACAAAATCCCAACCTGAGCTATCTGTAACTCAGACCCAAAGTATTCTGACGCCCTAGACCGCTCGGCCATCGGCTTTCTGTTGTTTACTCGTTGCAGTGGATAAAACCTTTAGCAATACTTTCGTAACCTGTGACAGTTAACAGTCCAACGTAAATGAAGTATGGGTAAATTAATACAAAATTTCCAATATTGATTTTATTATTACAAGGCCTTTCGGAATCAATGATTCCATCATCAGGCAACTTCAAAAAAGTATTGGAAAATTTGTATTCATTTACCAGTACTTCATTTAAACTTTTTCTAGTGCTCCAAGATTCTTCAGTCAAACGTAAATAATAAATAAAAAAAACAAATAAAAATTATGGTTGCCTGTAAAGTCGGTTTTACGGGCGAAGATTTTACGTGACAACGTCTTTTTCTCGGTAGAATATTTATTGATATGAATATTATTAAATTGCACAATAGGAACAAGGAATTGAATGAAAATAAGAATTGCACAAATTTTAACTATAGAAATATATTTTGTTTACTAAAACATTGTACATAATTTGAAATTAATTAAAATTTGTTATTGTAAATGGTAAAGTTGAATAAAACATTTACTAAAATTGGAATTTGAAATTCTTGCTAAACACAGTTAAATTCTAACTCCGCGCGTGGTGATTGGTCGGTTTAGTTCGTTTGTTTGGTCGCACTGTTATGACAGTTTAGAGGTTATAATTTGTTATTTTAAATGTTTGACTAGCAATACGCGCTGTTTCTTCTCAATCGACTGAATTACGATTGATTACAGAGTGATTTAAACTAATAATTTACTTAACACTATCAACATTTGTCAATAGTATGACATAACCTATAAACTCAGTTTCTCAACTTTTGTGTCAATCTAACAATTAATCAATCAATCATAGTTTACGATAATGAAATATCAGTGTACAATTCTTTACCTTTATTGTTGTAGTTGTTGTAAATGACGAATCTAAGCACTCCACATTTTCACGAATAAACATAGTTATCTGCTTTATCCCGTGCGGATCCCGTGCGGCGGACCCACTGGACGGGCATCGTAACGTTACCGGGCGTTACACTTTTTCATGAGTGACTCCGAGCCGCAACCTAATTTAAGACGTTGTCACGTCAATATTTCAACATACAATTTAAGTTTTAGCTAATTATAACGTTACAAACGACATTAATTCGTTATCTTAAAATCAACAATTTCCACATTTCCGAACTGATACCAGATCAAAGTGCGTTGTTTGTTGTGTGATTGTAAATGTTAATAGCGTAGGTTTTCACAATTCAAAGTGTTCCTAATAGAACGTAAAGATTAGTAAACAAATGTAGAAGAAATAAACGCAAAATATGGCACAGACTTACACAGAACGATGGAAGGTACAAATGAACTGAAACACAAATAAATCTTCGTTAGCATCTTCCCTACAATAATCGTCCGGGGGGGGGGGACAGTGGAAAAACAAGGATGTAATGAATATAGCGGGGGTGTAAACAGGATAACAAAACATAAGCCTCCAGTAAATCAACCATTATCTCTGTGAAATGGGCAGAAGAGAAGGGTTGAGTGCATGTAATAAAAATTAGCACCGATATATGTATTCATGTGTGGGGACAGCGCGGCGCTGACCGGCCTAATGACGGGGGTGGCGTCCCGTCCGGGGGCGGTAACTGCCTGGGCCCTAAGGGTGCCGCCACCGTCGCCTTCACACCTACAAATGCCTTATTTGAGCAAATACAAGATTTCCGTTGTATGTTTTAAATACTAATCAACGTTGGTTTATTGGTTTATTTTACATTTACAATTCCAAAAACATTATTTTTAATATATGCTTTGGATTTGTTTTCTAGTTACTTACCAGAATTAAAACATTATCGTTTAGCTTTTCGTTTCAATTGCATAAGTAATTTTAGTGGAATATTTAAAAAAATCTTATGTTAGGACATTAAAATGATCATTTACACCAAATTACTCTAAACTTGTCATAGTTATAGAGTAATTGACAAAATTTAACTTGAGATCAAAGCGAAAAATTAAAATCCAAAAATAATTTAGAATAGTTTAAAAACATAGTTTTTACACAGACGTGTAATGTAGGCTACTATTGTAGGGCCTATCTGCATACTCATTAGGTTGCGCAGATAAGTGTTATAGCCTATCATTAAACATAAATCATGTTATTTGATAGTATATTTTAGTTCCATAGTATTCATTAGATCTGGGATACTGTATTTTGCTCACAAGACAAATCTAGACATGTACTTGGTTGCAAAATTGTTCGTTTAACCTGTGTGACATAAATTAAACGTTTAATCACTTAAAAAAATGAAAATTTTTTTACGTTGTACAAGAAAGTTTTTATCCCCAAAATATTTAACAGTGTTATAAATTCGATTGTGTTGGTTATTAAGGTCCGTGTTTAATAGTGAACAAACAATTTTACAAACTGTATTGGGTAAAATATAGAAACAATTTATTCCACTGTATAGGCAGAAAATTAGTAGATAACTGATTTAATCAGAATTTACTAAAACCAGTTCTAGAATAGAAAGTTTTAATATAACAATGTATAAAATATCAATTGCGTTAAAGCAATAGAACACTTCATACTGACAAATACATTACGTAATTGTTTTTTATACATCTTTACAGAACTTTATTATTATAATAGTTGTATTAGTACCGCCCACATGTAGCAGGTATACTCCCTGTCGGTGGAGCAAACAGCCATGTAATTTGTGTCCTTCCGCCTTCTGAAGAGTCGGTCCTTACATTTGTGATTCAAAGCCACCTTTCTGTGACTCCCTCCTCCCTTTTACAGTTCGCTTTCATTACTCAGTGACCGCAGTTAAAATTGAATAATCACTGTAACAGTTTATTTTTAGCCTATAAGTATAGAATTTAAGTTTTATAATTGTTTGCAATATTTCATTAGATTAAATACCATGAAACAGCTGATTACTGAAAGTAGGTTTTTATACATAAAACCGTCGAAACGTATTTTCTCTATCACACTTCATATCCTATAATTCATATCATTAAAGAAAGCTTGCGCGTGTGCAAGTACGGGAACTTACAAGCAGCATATTCTATATTAAATTTCATCGTATATTATATCAATATGAAATATATTAATATGAAATTAATATAAACACAAAGCTATTATTAAAGAAAGCTTACGTGTGTGCAAGAAAGTATCAAACAGCAATTTCTATATCATAGTCATAATATTACCAAAGAACAAGGTTTTATGTGTACATCAGAACGCAATTTCTCCATCAAACGTTATTAAACTATCAAAAACTTTTAGTCATAATGTCAATTAAATTTTTTGACACCTAAGGAAGAGGATAAATTTCAATCTGGAATGCAATGTCATATACTCGTATACATTTGTGATGTATAACGATAGTAAATGTCCGCAATCCTGTTATCCATTTAAATGGTCTATCGTAAAAAACGTAAAATAAGTGGAAGGGATGATATTGGTATAAAGTATATCTTACCTATAAGAATGCTGAAAGCGCAGACCGGATTTGGATCCAAAATATACATCACCGAGTCCAAGATTACACGGTAACCGGTTCTTCCAAAAAAGTTATGTGAGGATTTAATTTTTCGAAAAAATAGAATGAAAAGAATTGCCTTAAATTGAAGGCTAACCCTAAGAAGCTAGGGGTTTATACATACAGTATTTACATGCATTTTAAGTGTTATTCTTAAATAATTTTTATTTTCCCTCTAAACACGTAATCATGACAGCCAAGAAGTGAGAGTTTCATGAGATCTATCAGATTCAGCGAGAGTATAAGTTGTAGACGAGTGGCACACAACTTGTACGAGTATATTGTATAACAGAGACGTCACGTGTGCAGGATACCTACTGTGACGTAGCCCAGCACTGCTGTCTCTCATCTATATGCACCCTAGGTCTCTCGCCCTACGCCTCTCGCTTCGCTCGACACCCTCGCCTCGCCTCTCCTCTCTTTACTGTTTCTTCTTCCGTTCATAACACGCCATTTCAATTTTTAATCCCTTTATTAAAGTTGGTCCCGGATTTGTGACGATTTCCCCACTAAGGGTACGCTCTGTTGCTACTGCACATCCCACGGTTTTGTGTGAGAAACAGTTTAGTCAAGATCAAGTGTGTAAATGATCTCATATAGTGAATCTAACCTGATAACTGTACGACCATTGTTTATTTGCTGACGATATTTCGCTCTTTGTAAATGCCCCTGATATATCAGACCTTGAAATAATTATTTTTATTGAATCAAATGCTCTTTTTCAGTGGTTTTGTAAGAACAGATTAGTTGTAAACCGGAAAATCTCTACATCTACATTTTACGTTCGGAAAATCACTGATAAGTTGTTCCCAATTAATCGGTTTTTTAACTGAATCTTAATTCTCAATTAAAGTTTACCAATCATACTGAAACTGTAATAGCCACTCTTAGTTATTGCCTTTTTTCCCTGAACATTGTTCGGCATTCTACCCGGGTTGTTCTTTTGACTCTATTACGGCTGTTTCTACTCACTTTGGGTTATGCTGTTCTTATTTTGGGTCGTAGTAGTACCTAGACAAGTTAGATTTTCCATCTCCATAAGAAAGCTGCTCGAACGGTTTTCGGACTGAGAAACAGTCTTATAAGGAAAGTTTTCGTGAAGCTGATATACTCACATTTTCCAGCATTTATAAGTCAATGATTATTTTAAGAATTGGGACCTTTTTCACTGTGACAGAGTTTTTTGTCTCCTTACTTCGCTCTCGTAATAACATTGTAATCCAACCCCACAACACAAAATTCTTTACAAAACACAGCCTAAACATCTATTACAATTGTATAACCATGTTTAACTCTTCCTTTCTTGCTTGTAGGTTGAGTTGCCGTAAAAAAATATTTTAGAAGAAATTAAAGATGTTCTCGTTGATGGGTCTTTTTACAGTGTCCATGAACTTGATACTGATAATTTTTTGGTATGTTTTTACATGTTAATTTAAGTTATGTTAAGTTATTTTAATGTCTTCATTACCATAGTGTGATGTGTGAAATGTCTGTAAATTTCTTCTGACTGTCTCCTGTATTACTGTTTTTATGACAATTCTGTAGGGAAATTGACTTAATATGTAATTAAGCGCCGTGTGGCGTAATACTGATATTATTGACACATACAATTTAGACTCTTATCTTGGATAAAATAGTTAGTTTGTAAGGTAATATGGCTACCATAACATAATATCTCCGTTACAGCTACACGGAACAAAATCTGTGATTTGATTTTCAACCAGAACACGTTAAATTCCTGTTTAACTATAGTGTACATTCTTAAATATATCTATATAATATTCTTATATAATCTAGTCTATACTACAGCGTATTTCCTGTAGGGCATATACTACATACTTAATTTACGAGACTTTAACAGCAGCACTGTCTGCATTATAAACTTAATAAAAGGAAAAAAAAACAAGTGTTGAATGTTTTTGGCTGTTTTAATACACATATAATACAGAATAATCTACTCTTTGTATTGATGATTTCAAAATATCTAATGAAGACAACCTTCAAATCAATATTAAACCGATATTACACTCAGTGCTCTATTTTATACACATTAACATTAGATACATGCTAGAAACAAGCCAGCATATTAGCACAGCTTATCGAGGTATTCGCAACATATGTTTAGGATAAAATACAGTAAATCTTTTTCATATTTATTTGGAGAGTATATAAAAACCCCGCTAAATCGACACAAGTTATTGATTGACATTATCGACTTACCAACGCGGTTGTGTTTAAATGTATTATGACTTCCTAGTTAATATTTAATCAGCAAAGCCTATGCGCTTCAGGGGGTGGGGGTAGGTTCCGTACATGTATAACGGAACCGAAACATATTGTCCACAGAAAATAAGAACCAATACAATAGTTACAATAGGGTTAATCAAGATGATACTAATGTAAAATTAGTACGTAGTCTAGGGAAATACTTTAATACATCCAAAAACCAAATACAATATGCATGAAATCCTTCCCAGTGGCTTTTGGTATTTTGAAATTGTCTTGCATTAATTTAATATCAACTTTTGAAAATCCTGAAATTATTGTCCGCCCTGGGTAAGTCCCCGTCTGCGTACGCCTGAGGAATTGATTGCGTAGCGTAGCGGGTGGGAGGGGGAGGGGGTTTGTAGCGAGCGCACTGGAGCCTACAATCACATCCCAACCCCTAAGTCACTGTTGCGGCGCGCTCACGCAGAAATCTGTGTCAAGGGTAGACGCGTCACAGTCGCTCGTGAGGGAGGGGGGGATGAGCGTGTCATCGTGCGTACGTGAGGGAGAGGGGGTTAACGTAGTTACCCTCACTAATCAGGGGTAAACGTTCACGCCGAGATTTCAAAAGAGGGGTTGAGGAGCGAAGATGACGTAGCGAAATATTGTCATTAGCACGAATATTTGTTCCGGAATTAGTGCAAGCTGAGGTCTATGTTTAGTGAAGCGGTTTTCCAAATTCAAAATGTTTTTACAAAAATGTTAATGGGGAATAAAGTTGTGCATGGTTGACGTTTAATGAAACTAACCGATTGCATATAGAGATCGAGTAAAAATGTGAATTCAACAAATTTGACACAAACCTTAAAATCAAGGTATTGTAGCCAAAGAAAATTTATTCTAAAATCAAATCGTACAATAATAATAATTTAATTACTAAAATTCACAGTTAAAGACATTTTAAAGTAATTTCCTTTGAATGTAAATATGCAAATTTAACTTTTAAAAACTAAACTATTTCATCAATTCCAATTTTAGCCAAAACATAAAGAGAACATTACATGTTCATAAGAGTAATAATACCAGTAATGCTAGACTATATTACCGTAAAAATAACTGTTTGATTTTATTTAAACTATCACCCCGTTATCTAATTACTCGTATCTACATAAATCTATGTTTGTTACTTCATATAAGCACGTAGAAGTGACAAGAAATGTGTAAACGAATACAGTACTAACATTATAGTAGTAACTTTGAACTGTTTTAAAAATTGTGTCTAAGTTGACTCCAATGTAATAAGGCATTGTTATCTATAATAAATATTCTTAACATTATGTCGCAAGAAGCTTTCTTATTATTGTAAAAATTACAGAACCTGGGTTGGTACTTAAGTATTCTATCACGTATTGTACACTGAGCCTATACTGAGTATTACAGTTTGTCTAGTTCTAGTATATCAGAATATCCTCCCAGCTACATTCAGTGTAGCGGATATAGAGGTTCGCCTTGAAGGATATTTTGTCAATAGCGCCAGCGACTGACTGCTGCTGCACTGTTTGAAGTTCCTTGCTTCTCTCTTCTACTCGCTACTCAATATTGATTCAGATAGCCGACTGTAGACTATGCGATGTACATTCAGTGTAGCAGCGGATATAGAGGCTCAAGTTGAAGGATATTTTGTCAATAGCGTCAGCGACTGACTGCTGCTGCACTGTTTGAAGTTCCTCGCTCGTCTCTCCTACTCGCTACTCAATATTGATTCAGATAGCCGACTGTAGACTATGCTATGTACATTCAGTGTAGCAGCGGATATAGAGGCTCAAGTTGAAGGATATCTTGTCAATAGCGTCAGCGACTGACTGCTGCTGCACTGTTTGAAGTTCCTCGCTTCTCTCCTACTCGCTACTCAATATTGATTCAGATAGCCGACTGCAGACTATGCTATGTACATTCAGTATAGCAGCGGATATAGAGGCTCAACTTGAAGGATATTTTGTCAATAGCGTCAGCGACTGACTGCTGCTGCACTGTTTGAAGTTCCTCGCTCATCTCTCCTACTCGCTACTCAATATTGATTCAGATAGCCGACTGCAGACTATGCGATGTACATTCAGTATAGCAGCGGATATAGAGGCTCAACTTGAAGGATATTTTGTCAATAGCGTCAGCGACTGACTGCTGCTGCACTGTTTGAAGTTCCTCGCTCATCTCTCCTACTCGCTACTCAATATTGATTCAGATAGCCGACTGCAGACTATGCTATGTACATTCAGTGTAGCAACGGATATAGAGGCTCAACTTGAAGGATATTTTGTCAATAGCGTCAGCGACTGACTGCTGCTGCACTGTTTGAAGTTCCTCGCTCGTCTCTCCTACTCGCTACTCAATATTGATTCAGATAGCCGACTGCAGACTATGCTATGTACATTCAGTGTAGCAACGGATATAGAGGCTCAACTTGAAGGATATTTTGTCAATAGCGTCAGCGACTGACTGCTGCTGCACTGTTTGAAGTTCCTCGCTCGTCTCTCCTACTCGCTACTCAATATTGATTCAGATAGCCGACTGCAGACTATGCGATGTTCTTCATTATGTGGAAACGTATTTCTTGGAATAAGTTCGTTATATAATGAATGGGTGTTAATTTTAATAACACATTGCCTATCCATCGAAAGCAAGAATTGCTTAAAGTTCAATTCAAGGTATTAATTTTGTTTTAAAGATGTTCATCTAAACCACAAGAATTTAAAGTATTTGGTCAACACTTGTTTGAATATACAGTAGGTCTATAATGTATTAAAAAAAGATTATTTATCAAATTCGATCCAAGGCATGTTCTTCAGATTATATTGGGTCCACATTAAAACTCTAAGAACAAGAACGACAGTATCGCAAGATTTAGGTATATGTATCCTAAGGACCATGGAAAAAGCTCTTCGGCTCGTCGCAAAATCCAAATTTCCAAGTGGATATAATACAGGATGCATTATGCAAACAAAGTTTTAATTTTCGAAAATTAAAACTTTGTTAATAATTCCAACCAATTTACATCATTGATACTTCTTATTTTTTTGTGTTGATGATTATTCTTATAGCTCAATAATTATATTATATTCCCTGAAGACTGTTTTAACCGAAATATCGAACCCTAGTATACACTATCCCAAATATAATCTCTACCTAAGGAACCGAGCAGGCAAATAATCACAGTCTCTACTATCAATTCCACACCCTCCTGTCTAACCTAAGTTGGAAATTAATGCATATTCTGGAGTACATTTTAAATTTTCATTATGTGCTTTACTCTCTACGCTTCCATTTTTTTTTTTTTTAGTATTATGTGCATTTCAATTGTATTATTTATAAAGGTTATATGTAGAATTTATGGTTTTAAGGTTATATGTAGAGGTTTTATTAAGAGCTTCTACTTATATCTCAACAAAATTTCGAAAGATCATTCATGTGATATTAATTATATTATTTAATTCACTTAATTATCGGCACAATTAAAAATCGTACTGGTTTATCTTATTATGGTAACAAATTGATATTATGGCATTGACATTTTTAGATTATTTCTCATTTATGTTCTTCCTAGAACTATACGTTGCGTTTTTTGAAATGCCTAACGTAAGCAGCAATGTTTCACAATTTTAGTTTTACATTATGATTATTAAACAAATATACATGAGAATTGCAACTAGACTGTTTATGAGCGGGAAATTTAAAGTTCGAATTGGACAGACAGGTGTGAAAAAGTTGGAATATAAATAATATTATTAAAAATTCTTTTTTAGTGGTAGAACTATAGTTTTAACAGTTCAATAGGAAACTCGAGATTTATATGTACAACACCCTGATCCAGTGTGTATAGGCAACGCGAAACCGATACAGGATTTGAATCAAAGACGATATCTGTGGGTCTGTACGGAAGTGGGCTACCGACCGGAAGTCAATAGTAAACAGTTGTGTCTCCTTGGCAACGCAGCGGCACGGCACCTCTCCGCCGTATTATAAGCGATCTCGCCACATTTCACTTTCTCAACCCCCTCCCCACACAACCCCCGAACGTCGTCGCCATTTTATAAAATAATACCTCTCGTATTTCCATAATGTCTACGGAACTCAGCCTTCGTTTCGAGTTGGCACACGTTGGTGTCTGAAGATACTTCAACTTTATTTCGATTTCCTACGTCAGATTGTAAGATTTTAACATTAGAAAGAAAAGCACCTTCTGGAACTGATAAACATATTTTCCAAACATGTTTACAATGAATTATGAAGGAAGAGAGGTTCTGTATCTTTTAAATCAAAATAGATGACAATTCATCAAAGTTGAAAAGAATGTTGCAAATCCTTCAACACACATCTTCTATTTCTGAGTATAAACTTGGTTTGTGTGTTATGAAATGCGGCACTTTTAGATTTTCGGATTTTCTTAGCTTAGGGGATTAAAACAGCAAATATTTCATTAACAATAAAATGATTTTAAAAGCGCTTTTCATACAATAAGTTACAACTTGTTGTTAACTTTATTTATAAACTTTAAATATAGGTTAATCAATTCATGTTGACAAGCCATTTACTTCCTAAAGACATGATTTGGGCTTGAGAAAACACTACTTTTTGGAGTGCAGAGAAAAATATAACTGCATCCCCAACCGTTAAAAATACTATTGAATTTTAAGGAGGCAAATTGTTTGTGTTAATCAAAATATGTAGTCTAGTAAACAAACCTATTTAGTATCTACATAACTGCAATCGAAAAAACTACAATGTGTAACTTTTGTTTTAAAATTGTTCATGTGCACTTTAAAAAGGAGTTTATGAACACATGAGTTTATGAGCAATAAAGTAAATTAAAAAAACGCATACATTTTAAGTATACTGACAGAGATTATAGCCTACCTAGTGTTTCCTATCAAAACTGGCTTATTTTACAAAGTTTAATAATTTAATATATTTTATAGGAATAATATTTATTACGGACATACTTGTTACAATGCATTCAATTCATCCATTTACTTGTCAATTCCTCCTAAATATATTGCAGAACTATATCGCTCAGCCCCATAATGGAATATCAACATTATTGTTGTACTTAAATTGTATAATTGTACTTATTATTTATATTAGTCATAATTTGAAGTTAATGCATTTATACCGTTGTGTGGAACATACAGTACTGTAAAAACCCTGAGCTAATTTGTAATTGTAATATTATACTTATTATTGATATTAGTGAGAATTTGAAAGTGAATGTATTTATATTGTTGTTTAGAACATAGTGTTACCCCTAATAATTAAGGCGTTCAAATATGTTTGTATTTTTTGTTTTAAACATCGATTTATCGCAAATATAATGATTTTTTTGTAATTTGAAGAAAATTGTAGTAATCAATTCCAGCATAAAAACCGTCATCATGTATATTATATTGTAATTTTTTATTAGTTCCAAAAAAAGTAATTGCAGCGCATTAATATAAATATATATTCCAGTTTAGCTAACCATGCAGTAGCCAGTGTGAAATTTTTGAAGTTCGTAAACTTTCAAAATGACAAACAATTCTATTCAGTATTTTCGAATGTATGCTCTGATGTATTTGTTGAGTTAACTTAAAATCTGAGAGCCAGAAATGAACACTTGGGTGATAGTTGGACTCACCGAGGGGATGTTGTCGTTGGTGCAGACAGCCTCGGCGAGGAGCCGGTCTCGTATCTCCCAGGCGAAGATGGACGGGCACTCCCGCTTGTACTGGGAGATCCTGGAGACCACCTCGGCCGTGGCGACCCGCGGCTTGGACCCACCGATAGCTCGCGGCCTGATGGACCCGGTCTCGTAGTATCTACAACATAGCACAAACTGTTACATTAATTTGTACAATCATCTGGACATATTACATAAGAAACCGATTAACTATCTCCAAACTAGTAGTCCATTTGTTTTATTGTTATAAGTTTAGAAAACTATATTTTTTATTTTGTTGTTGTAAAGATACAATTGTTATTATGAGAAGCACAAAAACATACTAGTACACAATACATGTACATACGTAGCAACATAATGATGCACACATACTACAGCATGACAGCGGAGGATTAGTAAGAAATTCATTAAGCACAATTTTTTGTTTATCCCGATTTTTGTCCTTCGTTTCAGACATGTTTTGATGTTTTTTCTTTTAATCCATGGTAAATCTTGCATTTTAGAAAATGGAAAGCGGACAGAAACTAGGTGTTTCAGTTAGAAAATATTTTATAAATTTTAAAACATGCACTACTTCAAACAGATGTATTTTTCTCCAACCAATGTTTACATACACATAATATCTTTTTATGTAAAAAATATATCTTTTTCAGTTGGTGTAAAAGCTAAGATTTATGAAAACATGTTTAATTATTTGGCAGGAAATATTAAGCTAATTTATCCATAACTGTTTTGACACTCATGCTTACTCCTCCAATACACTTCATTATTATGCGATTCCTTGTATAAAGCAGCAAAGTTTTTTCATCGATATATGCACTGTTGTACAACTTTTATGTGTAAGACTATAAATTCAAAATTGAATACCATTACATTTAAATACAAATACTTTTATGATACAGTCTTATAGTGCTGACCTGTTAGATTACTTCAATGTGTTAATCATTGTCATACAGTACAATTAAGCAGTAGAGTCTCGATCGATCACTGAATCAAATTTGAGAGTTATTTTGTATCATTATGCATGGCCACATTATTTAAATTATTAGCTGAGCGTTAGCGAAATCTACCACTCGAGGGACTGGAAAATTTTATTTCTGTCTGTCTGTCCGCACGATATCTCGAGAATGAATGACATAAAAATTTGAAATTTTGCGTGAAACATTATTTCTACATATCACTTAGTTCGACTGTGATGCACGTTACTCCGAGGTATTTGGTTGAGCGTTAGTGAATAATTTTTTATAAGTGGTAAGACCAACCAAGATTGCAACGAGAAAATCTAGAATAAACATACTTGTGTACAAATTCGAGTGTAATTAGTTAAAATTTTAACATGTAACATACAAAAGGCATGTGACGAAGTTACTTTTTTCGATTGGTCGATAAGACTTCAATGATGTTTTTTTCTATTCTTGAATATCCGTTGTATTTGTATAAAGACAAGATAGAGTTCGTTGATGTACCATGTCCCTCC
Organism: Homalodisca vitripennis; assembly: GCF_021130785.1. Taxonomy (NCBI): domain Eukaryota; kingdom Metazoa; phylum Arthropoda; class Insecta; order Hemiptera; family Cicadellidae; genus Homalodisca; species Homalodisca vitripennis. The sequence goes on along the minus strand of NC_060209.1, from coordinate 132,333,132 downwards.
AGGGGACTTTGCTGAGCGTTTGCACAACGTATAACTCAAGACGCTATTTCGAGATTGGAATAAGCTACAGATTAAACTTATGCATGCAACTTTGGCAAAGTCTGTTTTACGACACGTGGCGTTGCTTACTCCTACGTAGTATTAATAAATAGCTACACATTTTGGAATTCGCTCTGATCAATTACATATCTTTGTTGAGACATGAAACAATAATGATGAAAACAGAAGGTAAACCTGAGTATGTACAGGATAGCGTGGCTGTTAGGTTTATTTATACTCGACCTAATTTGCTGTGATCAATAATTAGTAATTCAATTCTCCTTATCAACATGTATAATAACACACTGTACAGTATTCACAAACACTAATGTTCTATTCGCAGTGATAAATAATGGAGTAAACAGCACTGGAGTGGAGTGCAGTAGACGCCATGACAGAGGCGCCGCGGGCAACACGGTTTTACTGCTGATAAAGCCTTCCACGCGATTTGGCTCGCTATCTCTACGTACACTAACTGCACTACTCTGCATACAAACATAGATAATTACATTAATTATGTGCGACACACCGCCGGGGGACCGGACCGAGCTCGGCTGGACATAAAAACCAGACTGAAATTTGAATTATTGAGTCGATTGTGCTTTTGACGGCATTTTGAAATCGGCTGGAATAATTCGCTTGGACAGAACAAGCGCTATGATCTGTTGGTGGCCTGGATAATACCTGACTGTTACACTGCACTAGAGAGGCGTGTTAGATTAATTCACTATTTTTATAGTAAAGAAATAAAACACGAAGCAACAAAGCAACATTTCTTTACTATCCCGAAGAAAAAAAAAGGGGTTCTTACACATCACGTACGCTTCTTTCCTTCACACAAATGGAAGTATGATTTATATAACCACCAAATGTGGATTAAAGTATAATCAGACAGTGATGACTTTAGATAAAATTTAGAAAACGTCCAAAAGATTGAAAAATTTAATCTTTGTCAATTGTAGTGTACTGTACGAGCTATTACTGTTCTGAAATCTCACGTTCAATGCACTGCAGTTATTGTATTTTTCTGCATTAAAAACGTGCTATTAATATTATTTGGCCATTTATTAGCGAAGCTTTGAAAGGGAAATGAGTTAATGCGGTTGTAATCATTGTAAGTCCGAGCCTGTTAGAGTTAAACGTGGAATTATTTTTTTTTTAAAATCCAGAACGTGTATTTGTTTACAAAACTTTATTTGTTCAGGCTAAGTGTTTGCTTACGTGCATGATTTAATTTTCTTTCAAAGTACCACAAATCTTTCCTGCGACATTAACGGAGAGATCTTGTATAATTTTCCATGGAAAACCCAAATTGAAATGTAATGTACTGAAATTGACTGGCCGAGCCGGCTGTATCTGTAGTGTAGGACTCCTTTTGTAGCCCCACAAGAAAAATCTGAGCCTCAAACACCTTAGCACTATAATTTGTATTTGCATGATTATGGGGTATGTCTCATTTTAATTAATACAAGGACTTAGGTTTTATATATTTTTACTAATAACTTTAAAAATAATTTTAAACTTAGTGTTATTTCCTAAGTTGAATATTTAACAAGTTTTAACTTTACAATTAAAAAGAGTTTGGATGCTATTAATTGTATTTTAAAAATTAAATATCTCCTACAAAGATACATTTACAAATAACGCAATAACAGTTTTTGAAGCTTAAAATTATTGTCATGCGGTAAGTCTCAAGATCGTTTTACAACAGATACTTTTAAATGTTTCAATAGAAGTGAACAAAGTTGTTCAAAATACAAGACTTTATTAAACATACCAGAATATGTGTACAGATATTTAAGCAACACAAGCGTTTCTTACAATATCAGACTTCCTTAGAGAATCACACTAAGAAATTGTTACTATTAACTCCAGGGCTCCACCTAACTAGCATTAAATGCTTAAATGGCAGCTGCTCCACTTTTAAGAACTGTTAAACCAAATGCACGGCATTCTGCATAGACACTTATTTCAAATAGGAGGGTGTTCTTTAAGAAACTGTTACACTCTTTTACTGAAGGAATCTGCCTACTAACATTTCAACTTCGATATTCATTGACTCGATAGTGACCTTGGAGGTGGGCGAACTATCTTTCAAACCATCATTTGTCTACAAAATTTAAAACACAATTTAAAAAGGGGTTACCTGCGAATCTAATCATATTTTTCAAATTCAGTTGAATTTGAATTAAGTTGCTTGTTCTATTCTACTCTATTTACGAAATGTGAAGGTACTAACTACGTATATTAGGGAATTAATAATTATAATCATTTATGTAAGTTATTTATGAATAAGTTAAATAATGTTTATTTATTTTATATAATTGTAGCTTCAGAATTGCTATTTAATGAGCAATTTATTGTGGATCACAGCCACATTACAGTGATTTATTGATTAAAATATATTATTATTGGTTTTACTTTTCATGCATAGTGTAATTAATGCTTTACCAACATTTTCAACAGGAACGTTTTAGCTGTAGATGATTTATTGCAGATGTACTTATCAATAATTTCGATTAGCAACTATTAAGTCCGACCAGTTCGACTGACCTGCCAAGTATCTTGGAGACGCAGCCGTTGCTGACCTGCAGGATGCGGGAGATGTCGCAGGGCCGAGCCCCGGAGTGGGCGAGCTCCACGATCTTCTGGCGGGTGGAGTCGGGCAAGGGACGTCCACTGACAAACACCCCACCTAGCTGGTTCACACCGCTGTGACCTGGTACATGCACACTGGCTCGTCATGCGGAGAGGAGAGGGATAGTGTAGGCCTACCTAACTACTGTAATAAGTACCTAATAATAGATCTGCCTCAGAAACTCAATTCGTAACCCTGCTCAACACCTATTGAGTAGTTAAATCTTTGAAACGTTCGGTAAACACCCCTCTATTTAAACGAGACTTTTAGGACTGCCTCTTGAGGAAGAGCGGGCAAGGAGTGGATCGTAGTTAGATAAGAGTCCGAGGACCGGTTTAGCCGATGCTCGAGTGAACAAGAGACGCGTGTGGAAAGAGAACGCATTAGAACGATCGATTAACTACACCCACTTAATAATGTTTAACCGCTTCTGGAGGAGCACGGGGACACAATGATCGATGTCGATCGGTTTTTGATATGTCCGTGTGATAATCGATACAAATTTACACAACTCTACTAATCACCAAAGAGCAACAATATTTTCGATCGACCGTCGCGACGGAGGAGTGCAGTGGATTGCAATGGCTCTAATAATTATTCAACTTCCCAATCATAGAATATGTATTATGTTAACCGAATGTATACTAATATTTCTAAATGGAAAATAAAGTATCGTGATAATGAAAATCCTGATTTCCTTTACACGATCGGTCCCCAAGGATTGTATTTAACCCCAATTAATTCCCGTGACCGGAGCAGGACATGTGCCGGATCAGACAATACGCGATTATCGCGAGCCCGCGCTCCGGATTTGGGGCTTATTCGTGAGTAGGTGGCGGGGGGGGGGGCACCCGGCACTCCCAAGTAGCCTTCTCTCTATAATTGAATCCCCCTCCCCAACACCGCCCCCTCCCCCTCTTGTTTAACTAAACACCACGTCTTTACGTTCGATAACAACGCATCTCTATTACCACTTGTTAACACTCCAGCACTCTCACTGTCAACTACTGGCCGATATCTTTCTTCCTCTCGTTTTGGAATTTTACCAACGACTGCAGATTTTCTAAAGTTTACAATGAGGCAGAAACCTTTGGATTTTATAATATAAAAATATATAAGAGTTTTAAAATCAAGTGTAGAGACATGGGGGCTGGATTGGTTTAAAGTTTAAGAAAGTCGAGATAAGAAAGATATTGAAACTAAGTTTAGGGTTATGACAAAGTATTAACGGACAGAAGCATTTTACCAGATCTAAAAAACACGTTCTGTATTTCACTTAATATAATAAACATTATCGTCATACCAAAATGTAAAATTAACGTTCCCTAATTAAAATAAACAAACTGTTAGTATAAATTCAAACAAAAATTTAAAAGTTAGAATAGGTTAATGGTTGAACCCAATTAAGTACGAAGTAAATTTGTCAGATTCCAAAATTTTGTTTTAATGTACACAAGAGTTGTTGGTACAATGAAAGATTAGGGAACAATAGTCGTAAATGAGTCTAACACAATGAACGCGATGTAATAAGCTTGTAAAAGGCTTCTTCCGTCTATTGGCAGAGGTAAACAGAACACATATCAGTGCTGGGGGCGAGTCAGAGCGGTGTGATGCAAGCTAAATGAGATATGCCACTGGACATAACCTTACCGGAGCCAGGGCTGGACCTGTCGACAGGGGGCCAGGGACGTTCCTCCTTACATGGATAAGGGGGGTGGTGGTTTCAGGAAATGGCCTAAAGATGGTCATATTTTTAATTCAATTTTGAGGAAGGCTTTTAGGATAAATATTAGGCTACGTGAAGATTCTTTTCAATTTCAAGGCAACGAAATAAGCATACCTGACCATGAGGTTTACCACTTAGGAACAAATTTTAATCTTCAAGCTCCGTTATTTTCTTTTCTTTTAAGTTATGGAGGGTGTGCTAGTTTATATTTGATTAATTATTATGCAAGTGCTCTTTTAATAACAAAGTTGAAATATAATTTTTTCTAAATTATTTTCAATCCATTTTACTTTGTTACTACCTTAATTAAGGATGTAACACTCTTAATGTGTAACACTGTTCTTACGAGGATAGAATCAGATGGTCAAAAGTAGTTTATAACTGGCTCTTAGATAAGAGGAATCTAAGATAATTAGTTTTACTGATTCAACCATACGTTAATTGGGTATAATGGTCATTTATTAGTCGGAGGTCTGTTAAACCGTCACGTTTTTATATGTATAAAATTAAAATTTTAATCATGCCAATTGTGTTATAATGATCTTAAAAGGATTTACAAACATTACCGAGTCCGAGTAGACCAGTGGCAATAGTTGGATCAAGATCCTGAATTTATGCGACACGCAATAAACGTGATTGTTATACAATTATGTCAGTAATAAGATCTGCACCTAAAAGTATATTTTAATTAAAGGTTTTAAGTTATATTAAGATTTGGCTTACACGTTTTCGCCCTTATTTGAGGAAATGTCTTATTTTAAATATATTATTAAAACGCATCCAATCTTTTTTTATATTTTTATTTACTAATAAAAAAACATTCTTAAATTTTTTGTCATATATTTAAAAAATCTACATATTATTAAAATAAAAACTAAAATGTATCTAGATCCTTTAAAACGAGACATCTTCTAATACTGAACGACAATTAATACGGGTTTAAAAAGTGTATGGGGGGATAACATCTTTTAGAACAAAACTTAGGGAAATTTTATATCAACTAGTTCTAAGGTTATGAATTCTTATTAGCCTTGGTGTTGAAGAGAGATGAGGGATGAAGGAGGAAAGTTCCCCACAGGCAAGAGACTAGGTCGGGCCCTGGCTCCTGAACTATGAGCAAGAACTAATCAGTGAAGTGAACGGTTCAGGTGTGAACTGTTCAGTGGACGAACGCTTACCCTCGGCGATGTAGTTCAGTCCTGGAACAAAATACCACACAACGAATACAACGTGCTATAGACAACACAACAACGCTACATTTTATTTTATGTAAACAAAGTATCAATGTAGTTAGTACAAGGGGAGTGGGAACTTAGGTTGGGAACATAATTTGGTGTTTAAGGAAATATAATTTGATTTGATGTCTTTAATGATACTACACTGAAATGCTAATACTACGCAGGGACTAGGGCACACATAATAGTTTACTCTACTTCTACTTCACCGAACTGGTTGTGCCTTATTTTAGTTGATAATAGTATTTGGGGTTTCCTGGTGTTGCCGGTTTTTCGAATAATGAAGTAGCCATTTACTTAGGAGGATCTTATAAATTATTATTATTATTGGATGAATGTAAGAACAGCAAAAGTTTATGAGTGTGGAAATAAAGTAATCAGTGAAACATCACTCAGGTGCACCAACCATTCGAAAGTATGCCCTATAGAAATTCCTCTCTAACAAACACGAAAAAACGGATTTTTAAAATTATTTGACAAAACCCAACTGGAAAGTATAGCATACATTTGAAATCAATAAAAAAATTGGTCATTGAATTAAAAAATATTCGAAACCCTAAAACTTTTGCTTGCTAATCTTAAAAACAATTTCATTATAATATTTAAAAATTATAAGGAATTTCGTGCAGATTTCATGTAAAACAACATTCTATTGTATGTACTAATAAGAGAGCAATGACAGTTTGAAAAAATACACACAGTTTTTTGAATGCAGTGAGATGAACTTTACATTGTTGTTGGTCTTGTTATTACGTACAACTTTGTCTGTTTAATCTTTGCTTTATATATTATATAGTTTCCAAGATCCCTTCAGTTCATATAAAATTTGAAACACCCGTTTTTTAGGAATTTTGTATTTTTCATTTAATGTTTTATATGTATACATAATGTATGTTTGCGTCGAATATGACGTGGTAACTGATTGTGAGTATATGTATACTGCAAATTGTAACTTCTAATGGACTGTTTTAACTTTGATAAACAACTAAACATGTGTATGTAATCTATTGGTATAAACGGCTATATCATATAAGAATAATTTTTTAAACATTGGGAATGAGTGAATTTTATTTCCATATTGTTTTAACTTATTTCTATGAGCTATTGTTTTTAACTATTGTATGTTATATGATTTTAAAATGTCATGTATGGTATTGTTTGTAGTGTTCTTTCTTTTAAAGTTTAATAAAAACATTTTCTAATAAAGTGGTAGCAGCGTGGGATGCACGCCCTCGGGTGGTAGAGTCGAGTATTTTGAAGCCGCGAGGGGAAATAAAATTTACTACCCGGATTGTGAAAGCTTAAAAGTGCTTTTAAGCACAATAAAAGTTGACAGCGTAGACGGTGAGTGGCGGAGGGGAAGGGGGAGAGGGGTGCGATAAGTCTGAGAAGAAAGATAAATATTGGTATCTCCAAGAAAAGAAAGAGAGAGTAGATGGGATTTGTATAGGAGCGAGAGGGACGGAAGATAAGGAACTGTCTGGGTTAAAAAGAGAGGGATTGATAAGGTTCTGTAGTAGTGCAAGAGAGAGGATGGACACCGGGGTACGTGTCGGACCGAGAGAGAAGTCAGCGTGAGAGAGAAACCTGCTATTTCTGCAGCACGAGAGAGACGGTACTATACGGGGATACAGGAGTCAGAGAGAGAGCGAAGTGTTGCATCCATTTTCACCGCCCACATTTCCGGAGGTGGGAGAGAGAGGGGGCGTCTTCACTTTCACGGTGGCTGAACTGGGCGCCGCGACGTCTTGCCTCGCCTCACCGACATTTCCTGGCCGACACGTGCTTAGTTTTATCTAAAAAATGTGCCTTTGCGAAATATGTTGTCCCTAATTTTGTAAAGAGACGATTCTTTTATAAATACAGTACTGCTGCGACCGAGCGCGGTACTGCATCAGCAAAATAAAATGGTGATTCTTTTCAAGTGCGTCATACTAATTAATTAAAATCATTTTAAATTAAAGAAAGGAAGCACACAGTCAAATGTAAAGTAATGTTATTTGGTTATGAACCTAAATATCAAGTTGGGTTCATTCTAATTACATATTTCGTTAACTTAACTTGTTTATCACGAGTTGTGTTATGTTACATTCTAAACATAATATGCTACATAGTGATGCACTCTTTTTGTGTAAGAGAATGTAGACTAGAACGCATGTGTAAACATGGTAATTTTGTTTCGATACATATAGTTATAAAAATAACCACCTTCCTTTCAAAGCATGTAACCACAAACGCACTCATGTAACGGTTGTTTGGGACTTTTTCTTACTAACAGTTGAAAGTTTGTTAATGGACGGATGGGTTGTTATCAAACAACGTCTCTCAGATCTGTCGGCATCTCTTCACAGCAGTTTCCGAGAGCAGTTTGTAACAGGGAGCAACAAGATAATTGGGGCGTCTTCATCCACTTACACGGGATGTTTACCCCCCGCGGATCACAACACGGGTGAAAGGCGGCTAGCTGTCAGATGTAGTTTGCCAAATTGAGAGCTCACCGACACCACCTGGCCGGTCGCAGCGGCTAAACGCATTACAAGGGCGGGCAGGGCTCAAAGGTGCCGCGGCCACTACCGTGACAATAGCTACCATGTCGGGCCGGAGCGATACATCGTGTGGGGAGCGAGAGAGATGTCCAGCGTTCGTGTCCTGGCACATCACAACAAGAACGTACATTTGTCTGTGAATACAGTGCAGATTGTTACTGTGCTACAGTAGGCATACAACAAACAGTGGTGTTTCACCGGTTTACGGTCCAAGTGAATATTTGAAGTAGGGAGAGAGTAATGGGATGACTATAATTTTACAGAAATATAAGATAAAGAGATTCAAGATTGTTTTAAAGTGCTAATTCCATGCCAAAATTAGCATAGAAAGAATATTTTTTTACTTTTGTGAGACAAGGTTCATGTGGAGTACTTCTGGAAACAGCGCCAAGTTTTCTTAGATTAGATAAATTTCAGTTATATTTTTTATAAAAATACAAATTAAAACTTAAAAGAGAGAATAATAAGAATATTTAACTTATAGCATGAATACATAGCATGAAATATATTTATTGTTAAATAACTAAATAATAAGGACAATAACGCCCATAAATTGAATTTATGACGGCATTATTTAGCATCCATGAAAAGGAATGAAGACAACTGACTTATTTAACCAAACATGCGACTACAATAGTATAAGGTGTAGTCAGTCGGTAATAGGCCTACCGTTGTTTGGATCAAAAAAGTTGTATATACCCGAGTTTGAAATTTAATCACAAACTAAGTAGTAAAGCTACAATAATGCGAGTTTAGCGTTTATATTTCTGAATTAATAGACTACATCTATAGCGAATTACTTGCAAGTAATAACTCCCATTTTTTCTCGAAGTTCGTAACAACGAAAACGTAACGGTTTTTTTTTGTGTTTTTAACCAAACCGCAACGTTGAAAATGTAGTAAATGTAGTCACTTGCGTCTTGACATGATAACGAAATCTCTTTAGTAAACCATTTCTCTGCTCCCTTGACTGTTAAAGTCACTATCCCAAGGTAATTATAATACTTCCTCATTTTGAATAGGTAAATTGTAGAAGTGGTCGATCATACTACAAGACAAAAACTGCGGGTAAGCATTTGAGACTGTTGGATTTGTAATACAAGGCTGGCACACAATGAATGCATCGTGATACAGTGTGCAGCTCAGAGATTGTAGCCTTATAAAATGTCGGTTAGACAGTACTACAGGAGGAGATGATGATCTGCGAGAGAAGCGACTATCTGTGTGAGAATTGATCTTATGTTGAACTTTACTTGCAAGAAAATGGCTGGAATGTTGTGTAGCTAAACATTTATTGGAAATTGTATTTCTCGAGGTACAGTGTTCACGATTTAGAGTGGTATCGTGTATTCATCGTAGTTGATTGTCTGAAAGTCACAAATTTGTAGAGTCATTGGCAAGACTGTCTTTGACGTATAGACTCTTTAGGGCAACTACGACATTCGAGACAAATAGTTGAACTTTAGTAGTAGGAATAAGAAGTGTACCAGAGCTTTAGGGGCTGCTCACGGTCAGATATTGTATCTACCAACTTGAAATGTCGAAATTGAATCTATTACATGAAATCAGTGGTGGAAACCAGTCATTCAACTCCACATGGTAAGAATTACACTTTATTTTTTTATTTGGCCATTATCAAGTTTTAGATTTACAGTAACGTTATTTAATATAGAAAATTTAAGCGTCGATATGTATAAAAAAGAAGATTCGTTGACAACCTTGTAGTTAAGGTAAAGAAGACAATTAAATATTTTTGCGACGCTTAAAATCAAATGCACCTTCCAACTCATAGCACTTTAATTTCTGACATACTTTGAAGCTAGGTAAATGTAAAAAACATCTTTGACTTATCACGTGGGTTTATTGTCGTTTTTTGGAAAAGAGCTTCTATTGATTGCCAACAAAGAAGGGGCCGCCGAGAGTAGTAGTGAATGACCGAGAACTGGCGGACCGTGACGCGCTTTCATGTCTTCTGGAGCCCCTCGGAGAGCTCTTCAGCCACGACTACAATGTCTGTAGAGATAGGGAGAAATAGCCGAATGTATCTATTAAACTACATCAACATGAGGCATTGTATGTCGTTAATAAAAGATACACACGAGCGGCATAACAGGTTTTGGAATATGTCGTATAAGACATTTTGCACTATAGAAAGCTATTCTCGTTTATTCCAAGAAAAAGTGAATATACAACATCCTAGACTCTTATCAAATAATTCATGGATAAAGCATGTATATACAATAAATTTTTATTATATACCATTGATACAATATAAAACTGCAATATTGTTGTCATGTTAATGAGTGTAAAGGGTAGCTAAGTCATGCTCGACTTTTTGTCCAAAACAGGCCTCTTATGGGATATCTCCCCTATGAAGTTATTTCGTTCTAGGATCATCAATGCTTAGCCACAGCACCAGTTTCATTTTCGTTATACCAAAATTTAAATTTAATTTTGTGTAGAAAAAATATTAAACAAATTATGGCATTTCCTTTAAAATTGTTTTGAATAGAAATATAATTTCTTTAAGTTATAAATGAATACTCATCGTCTGATCAATAATTCCTAAAGCTGTAAATCATTAAATAATTGTCAAAATTCCACATTTTTATCTTCAGTACTTTTTATTTTGGCTCGATTATTAAATTACCAACATTTCCTTCTTTGAATCCCTGTAATTGGACTAGAGTGTAATTAATTGTCTACTTCTTCTGTATTCAAGGAAGTTATCTTAAAAGACCATGCTTAAAAAAGAAGCTTAATATTTTTGTATAAATGGATGTACGACTAGAACACACTCATTAAATTTATTAAATGACCGTTCTTTGATCCTTAAAGTGTTATCATAATAAAATATAATTTGTAATTATTTATGTTACTAATTCAAGTAGTTTTAGGAACTTATGAAAAACTTGTAACTATAAATAATGCTAAACTTGTTATAAAATATCACAAATCAATCAGTCTATTTAATATATGGAATTATTTCATATTTCCAAAATAGAAATTAAGAACGCTACAGGTCGATTGTTTTCCATAACTGCAATGTTCCCAGCTACCGTAGACAGGTGCTCGCAGGTTTGTGAATGGAGCACCTCATTACCGTCTAATACCAGGATAAGTTCCCAAGGGTAGTGACCCCCCATGGTCCACGACAGACTCCCGGGGGGTTCCCACCACCCCCTGGGGACACCGCCGCCAAGATAACATCACCGCCACCCCACATCTACCGACGTCGGGCAAGGAACAACAAATAGAGCACAGAGAGTACGGCAGAATCAGACGTTTCTGTGTTCAAAACTAAACTGAACGCGTTGTTCACTTTTATTAAAGTATATTTTTATGGCCGAACACGAACTGGCAACTTCCCTTATCATATTTTATTCCAATGATGATAAGGCTAATTACAAACATTAGATCTGTAAGGCTTTTTCATGCTGAATTAAAATATAGATTTTAAAAGAAATCAAAAGAATTAAATATAACTTTAGATATTTCCTAGTCATTAAAATTGAGGTAAATATATGATCTCTTTAGAGTAGAAGCAACAATAATCCAATTTATACTATAAAATCGTAAATACTTCTATATAGCCTATTTAATATTTTACATATATTTTAACTGATTTGAGAGTAGATAAGCAATACATTCTATTGTTTAACGATGATTTGTTGACTTTCTATAAACGTTTTCTTGAAATGTGACGTTTGCCGAAACACAAAGTTTCCGGTCTGTAGCTAGATTAAAACGTGTTAAACTAACTATCAATCGTGGCAAAAACAGGGTTGTATGACAACTTGTAACTAGTTAAAAATGATAATCTTTACATCACTAACGCAATGTATGTCAATGTGTTACAGTAACTCACTAACACCGGAAGTGGAAATTAAAGGGTAAAAATTGGAGTTTTCGTTGCAATACTATCATGAAAGTATTAATGAAGTCATTATTATGTTATCTATGCTGTTTTTTTACTTTTAATACGACTCCCGAAGTAAATTATTACTACAGTAATGGGTGAACACTACCGCCGACTTTATTCAATAAAGTGGTCAATGCTCTTAAAGGAAAGCTCTGCAGTGAAGAAAAAGTGAACAGCAAGTTCCAGACAAAACAAGAATAAGTTCCAGACTCCGGAGTCCAGACCCGGGTGATGTACCATTGACCGCGTGGCTGTCGCCCAAACCCGAACCCGACACGTGATTTACACTGCGGTGTCCGGGATGGCGTCCGGCCAACACCAACAGGTGACAACAGCTCCGGCCGGTTGTTACAGGAAGTCCGGCGGAGTTCTGAGCTCCCGCAACACCTCGGACCCGTGAAACTAACGATACGATGTTTTATTCACTGAAGAGAAAGAATTTCCAGTTTGGGGAACATAGTCAGCAGTCCCCCCTCAAACCGTTGGAGAAAAATAATAACGCCTGATAAGATTAAAGAGTATAATTTACCATTGTTCAGTGATACAAACAACCAACGTTTCGAGACATGCAAACTGATCTCTTCTTCAGGTAAATAACTAACCTAACACATAATATTACAAACTACGTTAAAATAAAAAAATCATACCAGAGCGTTGTGACACGCGTAAGTCACGAATCACAACCACCATGTTGTGTGTCAACTTCACTAACTCTAAAAAAAAGCACTACAAAAACTAAACACAACACTACAGGTCACAACAGGCCTGCATTCGTCGACCAACCACCTAGGACTGTGTTTTTGTATCACTGAACGATGGCAAATGTCCGGAAAAATCCTGTCTTCACAATCCTTCCATTGTCAAAAATAAACTTCAAACAATGAAGTATAATTTAATTACAGTTCTCTTATATAGTAATAATTATCTCATTTGTGTATTACACGTTTAAAACAGTAACAGATGATAATCAAAGAACGATTCATTTGCTTTGCTTGCTTTCCTGACAAGGGTGGCGGTCCGCTCGTATTATTCCAGGCAGTTGTATCGTAATCGTCATATACTTGTGAACCACTTGTTCTGTCATAGCTAATTTTCTTGTTACTATACACGTGATTTATAGTACGCAGTATAAATCTGTTTCAAAAAAGATTGAATTACATTACAAGAATAAAAGCACTTGCTCCGTCGGGACTCGAACCCGGATCTCTCACTACCGCTCCAATACAGAGCCCTTACATTTTACGATTAAATTATTTTGTAACTTATTTGACCGTTTCTGTCACATATGTGTTTAAATGCCAAACTAAAATATGATCGGGAGACAAATACCTGTCAGACGGTTTTAAAAATTCATTAAACCGTATAAATATATATCGGATACGATTAGTTAAGTCTAAGAACCATTACTCTTTTATAGCACCCCCCCCCCCTGCTGAGAATGCTATTCATGAAAGGTTATTTATAATTGTAGGGAATGTAAACAATGTAATGTACAGTTCAAGTTAAGATACTGTTATAGGAGTCGATAACAACAAAATTAAGTGGGACGCTTTAAGTGAAAAGTTTAATTTTATCCTCTGCTGTGGTCTATATTTTCTATCTGCATTTATATCGTATTCAAGAAAGATCCATGTAACTAAACCCATTCCATTAAACATTAGACGATATGCTGACCTGCCCCGTGTAAACCATAGATGTGTCACAAGATACTGGCTACTTTTAGCCAAGTCTCCAAGGGAGAAAGTCTTTAAACAAATTTAAAAAGTATATAACAAGTAGTCAGTCCAAAATGGAGACTTAATTTAAAACTAATAATATATTACACTCCCACTTAACAGTAATTGTTCTTGTATGCAAGTTTGTACACAAACGTTAGATATTGAAATAAATGAATTCATTAAGAATTTCTTAGCTACTTATTGGGGGGAAAAGTGAAAAATTACTGATTTTCAATCTATTACTCTTGACGATTTTTTTTAAAAATACAAATACTGTTTATTAGCCTACCTACCTAAGTGCGATATGATTGATGTTATATTGGGTATAATTTTCGATTGATGGGAATTAATTAAACCTTGCAAGCTTCAAAGATCACATCATCATAATAATAACATTAATTTGTACTTAAATCACAAAGCTTGAATGATCAGTCCGAAATTTTCTTCAGTTAAAAGATCATCGCGTGATTTTCCCTTTATCAAGATAAAATATGTGTTATACGTTATAATACTATTTTAACAATACATTCAAATATTGTAAGCTGCAATATTCTTAAACTTCTGTACGTTTAGTGCGGTGCTCTTAGACGAAAAGTATGAGAATGCGCACAAATAACACTGGCAGAGTTTGTTCTTTGTCTAAAGTTAGTAGGTAAATACTGAAAACTTTTCGACAGAGGTTTTTATTTGATGTATAAATGTGTCTACCACAATCTCAGATTTACTGTACCTTTTTGTGATGTGTCAATGATCTAATAATTGTTGCACAAGTAGCAATCAAGAAAATTTTAGAAACTGCCACACTTTTAGAGGGTAACTAGCTCTCTGCCTATCTGTATGGATGTGAGCTTTAGAACATGTCTATGAAAGTGTTTTTTTCGAGCATAAGAAATTTGAGACGGAACTAATTTACTAAAAGACTCCTCTAAATCGTATACTGTTTAAAAACAGCTCTGTTTCCGGATACTTTGGTTGACGAGTTTAAGACAATTAGCCTACTTTATTTAACTTTATGCAGAAGTGGAACAGTGATGTTCAAATATGTAATCAGGTCTATCAAACTTTCCTTTGGTTGAAGTGCTATCAAACATACGAGGGCTGTTTTTTTTTCAACTTCCGATGTGATATAAAAATAAAACTAGGGAGAGTAATTAAATAAATTTATTATCAAAAGTTAGGTACATTATTAGTTACTTTTCAACATAATCGCCATTTAAATTGAGGCATTTTTCATACCTGGGTACAAGCTTCTTAATACCTTCTTCATAGAAGTTTGCCGCCAGTGATTTGAGATGGGTCTTCACGGCGTCTCGCAGCGCGTCGTCTGTTCGGAAGCTCTGCCCTCCTAGCATCTTCTTCAGTTCCGGGAAAAGGTGATAGTCACTCGGCGCTAAGTCAGGACTATACGCCGGATGGTCAAAAAACATCCCATTTTAAAAACCGTCAAGAAGACGCTTTGTCAAAGCAGCACTGTGAGGACGGGCGTTGTCATGAATGAGCACTACTCCCGATGTGAGCATTCCTCTCCTTTTGTTCTGGATAGCTCTCCGCAAACGTTGTAACGTACCGCAGTATCCTTCCGCATTGATTGTGGTACCTGGCTCTAAAAACTCAACAAGCAATACACCTTTTTGATCCCAAAAACACTGTGGCCATAATCTTTTTGTTGTTGAAAGTTTTTTTGAATTTTTTGGGTTTGTTTGGAGAGTTTGAATGCATCCATTGTTGGGACTGCTGTTTCGTTTCTGGGGTGTCGTACAGAACCCATGTCTCATCTCCTGTCACGATTTTGATCAAAAAATCTTCGCCATCAGCTTCATAGCGGTTCAGAAAAGACGTTGCTGACGCCATTCGCCGAGCTTTGTGGTCATCAGACAACATCTTCGGCACCCATCGCGCACAAAGTTTTTTGTAGCCTAGCCTAACTTTTTCAGTTACGATAGAGTATAGGGCTGACCTTGAAATCTCAGGAAACTGATTGGATAGCTCCGTAATCGTAAACCTTCGATTGCTTCTTACACTTTGGTCAACTCGATCAACGAGGTCTTCGTTTGCGACCGACTTTCGTCCTTGGCCCCCTTCATCATGAATGTCAAACTCGTCCATCTTTAAATTTCCTACACCAATCACGCACTGCACTGTCACTCATAAAGCTTTCACCGTATACTCGTTCCATTCTACGGTGAATTTCTGCTGCAGATAACCCTTCAGCTTGCAAGAAACGAATGACACTTCTCAACTCACACTTGGCGGGAGATTCTATCATGGTAGCCATGTTTATGTGTCGCTAGATAAATTGGAAATGGCGTCGGCCGTCTGAAATTGAGTGAGGTTGTAGTGGGAGAGGTGCGCAGTCGACTGCCGCGCATTGCTGGCCGATACCGCTCGCCCAGCCATCTAGCGGCACGATCGGAAGTTGAAAAAAAAACAGCCCTCGTACATTTGTTCATTACGGGGATACATTATTATCTTTCCCTTTTTCCTGTTAAATGATAGACCACCTTTATATATCTCCACAGCTCAGCCATTCATTATAAAAAATACAGATACTCTGACCTTTACATTATAAGAAATAACCCAATAATCTCTTTGGTATTATAATGTGAAGTGTCGCATCCTGTCGTAAATGCAAACCATAGAAACCAGCCAATTCATAGATACAAGTTTCCACATCCTCAACTAATTGGATCGGACACCATGCTATGGAGAGTTTTGCAATGGAATGTCACCAATTTCCGTGGACAGATCATACGACCTCTCCACATATTCAACTTCTGGAATTTGCACGATTCACATAATCGTGCAGCATCTAGAGAATTCAGTCTCAAACTACTATGTTTAAATATTTACGACTCATATCCCTAATGTACTAATTCTTACACGAAAACTTTTGCCTATATTAGCCGGTATTGTAATAGATCTTTTACTTGAATCAATTGGTCCACTTTCTACCTAAATAACGTATCTGAAATTATCAACTCTCTACAGATCAATCACAGTTTTTGAAATCTGAAACCCAACTCATACGTGTCGCAATTGACATATTATTCATATTTTGTGCTAAAGAAAATACATAACTGAAACACTCAAAACTAAAAAAAAACTGCAAAACTCGGCAACACATGACCAATTCAGGATGAAATTTCATACGACAGGAGACTAAAATAAATTAAACTAAAATATTCTGGATTAAAAATGATGATAATTCATAGAACGTGGACTAAGTTGAGACAATAAGAAATGAGGACCATTAAAAGTCTGGCTAGTTTGTTTTTAAAAGGTTTTAGTCACGAATAATTCGTAGAAGTAATTGTAACTCGAAGAACATTCTAAAACTGTAATTGAAATGAAATTTTAATGAGAAACCACAACACCATGATTTGTAGAGTTAACGTTCATCCTTGTTCACGAAGATTCTTGAATTACGTGGAAGTAAGGAATACCCAATGCTAAAATCACAACATTCTTCGCTAAGTTCTTAAAAAGAACTGAGATTTAGAATTAAAATATTATAACTCTTGAAGCAGATCTTCACAATTCCGACAATAGATTTAGCAGTACATGGAAAAGTTTTCTTTTATGAGCCTACTTTGTAGCGTCTTAAAAGATGGAAATTTTATTAATTAATTTCTCCGATTCTTAATTAGAATGTATAACTGGCACGAAACAATCGCTGTGTGGAATTCAAGAGGCGAAAAACTCCATTGTAACTAAGTGGACCAAACTTTTTCAATATCGGTCTGAAACTTTTTCACCGCTCGACTGGATTTTAATAACAGCGAAAAAAGTCAGAATTAATATTCATTCCGGGCAGGAAAAGAACTGGAGAATTGTATTCTTTATTTCTTTGGCAGTATTTATCAAATTATAAGTTGGGAAGAAGTCGGGAGAAGAAGAAGAAGTGTGTTTTAAGGAGAGTGTATGTGACACTTCGGGGGATGAATTAAAGATATTACGGAGCCACCCGGGGGAGAAGTCGAGAAAAGTTCCTTTCTTTGTAAATCTCGGCGAGCTAGAGGGTTGGATGGCGGGAGGAGGGAGGACAAAGCTGTGAGAATGACGGGTGGAACCACCCCCAACACCCCCTGACAGTTTATTTAAGTGTTGTGGTAGTTTATGTGCCTTGAAATTCTTCCAGAGACCACGCTGTATAAAGTGTTCTATTTCTTCTACCAGCGGAGTGCGGAGTCCCCTATATCATCCCACAAGTAAATATCAACTTAGCCGCCGAACTAAGGGGTGTTTTTGCCGCGGGCTTTATGTCGCCGGTAATACGTTGTGAAGGCCCCCGCACTTAGGTTTATTTACCAGTAGCTAAATCTTCCTTCCCTAGATGTCACAAGATCTTTGTAGAGTCTTCTTCTTTCTTATTTGTGTGTTTTTCTCTTTAGCTCCTGTGAGTTTTGAATAATGGCCTTCTTTTGAATACAGTGTAGATAGATGTTCTGTGACTTTATGCTGTCATGACAAATTTGGATGGTTTTGGAAATTCCAAGAAATACGGTTTCATGTTTTAATATAAATTGAAGAGATCAAATTAATATAAAGTTACAATTTTAAATGATTCATAGTACCTAAACACGAATTTTGACAAAGACAACCACCAATACAGCGAGTATGATATTCAATAGAATATTTAAAATAGTTCAAGCAAATAATTGATCTGCTCCATTTTCGTAAAAGAATATTAACAACATATCTGTAACATATGCCATTGCCTCTAAATTACCCAATTTAATAACCGGTATTGAAGGCTATACACCAACCGATCTCCTGAGGGCTTTCTACCTATAGTGTGTCCTTTTGGTTGCTTGGGTTTCGGTCTGAAACAGTCTCCCAAACAAGTCTACCCAAGCCTTTTTACAATATCTATCGACGACCTTCTCCAGTGTTCTACTGGTGGTTTCCGTTTCTACTAGGGTAGGGTAGGGGGTCGACTACCACCGCACCTTAACTCTTCCTGGGGACAATAACAACACCGGAGAAAGGACAGACAACAAGGCAAGACTGGCGGGGCGCGGTGTCCAGTTTCCTGCGCCGACCGGCCGCCACCTGTCCGCGTTAATTTGACGCCCGACTGATGCCGATATTTTGACGCCGGCACAAAAACAGGCGGTAATCTTATATAGCGTCACAGGCCATCAGCGCGGCCGTGCGCTATGACGGGCAGTCCGGCATCTTGCGGGCGGCAGACACTCGATACGCCGGCACCCAGGAAAAAACCGGGAAAATAATATTTTCTGAGAGTATTTTGTAATGGAGTAACGCGATACGATACGGACTGTTAGTGTTTCCAGCCGGGAGGAGATCGCTGGGTGTCGAGACCGGACCACCCGCCGGGGGTGACTGTCACCGCTGACGTCACACGGGTGAAGTGTCACCCGAACAATGCGGAGCACTGTCTTAAGTGAAACATCCGCAGTGACTACTACAAGTAGTTTATTAGAGAGTCATAAAAGTTAAGGGTTGAAAATGTTCATAATTACTAGAAACAGACATTAACTTTGGGTAATAATTGATTTAACATTACTTCCGCAAATATCCTTAACTAGGGTTTTACGAAAATTAAACATTTTATGATTAACGATAGAAAAATTAACTTGTACTAACAACGTTGTTAAATTCCTCAGTCGTCAAGCGGCCTTATGAACTTTTATGGGGATCTTTAAACATAAATGACCACTTTATGGTTATTTCGTAGTGATGTATTGTCTAGTCTCGCCAGAGTGGTTCTTGACAGAGGGTGGCTAAGTAGGGTCGACAGCGCTACCTATCGCGGTGATAATGAAGTGTACGACAAAGGGGGTGTGGGTTACTCCATGGTAGTAAACATCCGGTTTAGCAACTGTCTGGTCTCGTGGGCTCTCTCTCTCACACACACTCTCGGTCTGTCTCTCTCGCTCTGTACCGCAAGCCACACAGGTTCGTCCATCCCTTTTTTGTATGAGTTAGGCAGAAAAATAGGACAAGGACGTGATTTTGTACTTAGGCAACTTCACAGAAATGAAATCTAAATTAAGGTTGGACTTTAGGACATTACTGTACCTTTGTGCGGGAGGTCGTCGGGCTGGGACGTGGGCCAGGGGGTGGTGGGGCCCAACGAGTGGTGGCCGAGACTCTGATGGTGATGGGGTGGCAGCAACCCCTGCTCAGGCCTGGAGATCCCCTGGAGCATCCTGGAACAAGAACACGGAGTTGGTCAGTCACTGTCACTGTATAAATAGATCTGTGCAGGAACGTGATGTGATCTAACACGGGACATGAGGACGCTGTCATTCTGCCTGAATCCAAAGTATTTGATGGCGGATGCTGTAACTAGATCCGATGGTATTGGGTTACGTACGGAATTCTCGACCATGTAAATGTCCACTACGGGAAGTATTTCTGCTGTCAAATATACTTCACCAAACAATCATTCTTAGTAGAGAAAATCAAAGGACAATTTCCAAAAATGTGGGAAATTTTTTACCGGAAAGAATTATGGATCAAATACAAAAACGTGTGTGTTTGACTTATAGCAATTACATCAAAATAACAAATAGAGTTTTCCTATCTAATTTAGAGAGTTTAGAGTATTGTTAGTTGCTACTGTCCGTTAAGAAAAGGATAAATTATATTAAAAAGTATAAGCACACTCACTTGTAATCTCAAGACTACACAAGATAAATGAATTGGTAAGATTAGCAAATTCTGGAAACGATGAAGTCCAATAAGTAAATGATAAAAGCTGTCTGTAGTTGGAAATTGTGTTGGCGCTATTATAGCCACGTAACTTTAAAATTCTACTACTATCGCATCTTTACTTTAATCATTTTCGTGACTCGTGCACTTAAAGAAAATATGATGTGACAGGTCTTATCGATAATATATAATAGTTTCATGAACATATAACTCATTCTATGCGACAGGCACAAAAAGTAACAACACAAACCTAGTCCTTTATCCTGAATTTAATTCTTTAATCCTTTATCTTTTTTTAAGACCAAGTACATTGAGTTAAGCATTCACCACTGCTAAATGTGAGAGAGCATAAATCAACACGAATTTTCATTATTTTTAAGAATAATTACAATTTCGCTGTGGTCCTTTACTGTATATTATCCCATGTTTAAGTCAAAAAGTTATGTAGACATTTTTCATATCGTAATTTGATACTCATGCACACATAGGATATGTAAAGAACTTTCCGAGTTTATTTAGAGAGAACGGAGACTCTTTCAAATTTAAAATGATAGATTACTTGCAATGCTCAGCAGTACATGACATCATGTTCCCATGAAGTGATGTCTTGGACCAAAGTTTGTGTGAACCTCCGATCAAAAAAGTTCAGGACGTACGAGTTGAACAAGTTTAACCAACAAGTTTGAGAGATTTATTGTGCTGACATATGTCCTTAAATGGTAGGATTTGCTGACTATGACGTGTGACTTGTAGGCCTAAGTGGTTTTATAACACAACAACGGTTCAGTATACATTCTGTTAAAAGTGTAAAATTTAAAACTGAAAGTTTAAGATGGATCGTAAACGATGTGTCGACACGAGTGATGTTGTGATGTTGACAATACATCAACAACTGAGGCGGTGCAGGCGAGAGGGTAGGTCTAAGCGCCGTTGTTAACAGATTGTTAGACACGCTAATATCCTTGTTTCCTACTGCAATATGCGTAGCGCCGTCTGTCCTTGGGCGTCACTACTTCACTCTTCACACCACCGCTTCTTTTCAAGCTGACAAGGCAAACAACCTATTCTTTATTGATTTCCAAACGTTATAAGAGAATGAGTATCCATATCGCTTCTATAAGATTTGTTAGAAAGCAGGCCGACTCAGTCGAACAAATACGAACAAAAATCTACAGAATAAGGTTTACAAGAATATCGGACATTTTAATATACTCGGCCACAGGACTTATAGTCATAAGATAGTCATAAATCCTTACTATACTGAATGTTCATAGATAAACAAATAACACTACAACAATCCCTCGAAACATTTCTTTAACCAAGAAGTGTATTAAGGTCTTAAAATTAAATATTTAAACATCAGAATTTTTAACTGGTATGGATTCCAGTTTAGTTATTATTTATGTCATCTTTCTGGGCGTTCTGGATAAAAATATACTAAAACAAGTTTTCTAACTTTAAAATTCCCATAGCAACATTAAATGGATGTATAATGTTTTGTAAATACATATTTGAAGTTATCAGAAATAATAACTTATAATAATAAATTGTTAGCCAACTGTAGGTACTTACATATAGTAAGTATATATTATACCTACTATCGGAAACTTAGCGGATTATCCGTGAAAATCGATTGACCTCTCGAACAACCGATGTTTAGTGTTTTTCTACTTTGTACATTACTATATAGCCTACATTATTGTCTATAATAAATATGATAACAGTGAATATCGTGACAGCCAGCATGTAGACAGCCAACAATAATTATCGGCCCAATAATAAGCACAGTCTGCTGAACGGTAGTATTGTCATACTGTGCAACATTACTAAAATTACTCATTGGAAAATCAGTAACAAGAATGTCCAAATCTTCATAGTAAAAAACGAGCAAAAATTGTCTCCTAGAATTACTGTCAACCCTAGTAGTTTCTTGTATATATCGAAATTAAACCTGTAATATGTATGCATATCACTTAAAATTTTTATGTTTTAGAATGAAACGTTCTACTCGGGACTTAGTGTCCAAATTTCTTGTAAGAGCAATGTTTTCATTTCATTTTCAAATCATTATGTCATTGATAGTAGCTTTTTTACAAGGGCACGAGGCTTGTAGCAACGTTTCCACATTCTATATTCTTTTGATTTAAATCTTGCAAAAGTTTTAGTTGTGATTTGTGGAACATTGATGAAAATATTCATCATTTATGTTAAATTGAATTTCTTTATAGTAACTCAAAGTTTATCTAAGTAGGCTACATTCAAATGTGAAACTGTTAGATTTGCCGATGTAAGAAAAACATGACCACGTACGGATTGTTTCTCTTGTTTCCCTACAAACCACGGTTTGTTCCAAACTTCCGAAATGGTAAACACGTATGCAGCCAGTTCAATAGGAAATGCTATTCAACAATAGCATTTCCTTTCGCGTTTTCGTTCGCGATTTCGTCGTGAACAATGATCCACTAGATGAAAGCTTCTTCACAGCGGATGTCCCAGGAAAGAGGAGCTCAGTTATAGAAATCGCACCCTTCTGATAGGGCACGATAGCGCGACTAGGAACAAAACCCCATTCAAGTCGCGACTCCAAAACGACAAAACCGATGCTGAAAGACACGTTGATAATTAATTAGGTATTTATGCGAGTGGCGACAGTGAAAAGATTGGCAGCCGGAGAGAAGGAGTAATTAACGGCACAAAGATGGTTGTGTTGTGAACTCCCAATTACGTGAAGGGCTCGGGTTCCATTCTCGCCTCGTCGCCTCGGCCGCTAAATAAGCTCTCGAGAGCTATCGTAACTACAGAGAGGGTTGTGTCGAACCGCATGGTTACGGTTCAAGTGGTCGCGGTTCAGTAGCATCCCTTGACTGCGTGACAAGAACGGTTACTGTTGTTTTGTGCAAGGTGACGACCAAGTTTGACGGTTCGGTGCCCATACTGAGTCACAGCATCACCTGACTAGGGTTTGGGCGTCATGTTCCACCAAAGTTCCCTTTTTGTTTGAGTGCATCAAAACAACTATCGCACTTTGGATTCCACATAAAGAACTCGATATAGTGTAACGACCAACCCATAGAATGTTAATTGGATATGGTAAAAGAACAGTCTCAAAGAAGCGAATACACTTTTAAGAATAAAGAATTAAACAATGCATAAGTTTATATATTTTTGTTAAAAAAACCTTTTCTAGTAAATAAATTGTTCAAATTAACGGAAATTGATTTGTGTTTTTGCAAAGAACACCGAAAATTTCGTAAGAACTATTTACGAAGGAGAAGACGAATATATATTGGTTCAAAGTTTGAAACCCAAATTAAAACAATTTAGTAAATATATATACACGAAATTACTGAACCTGAGAGTCTAAAACCGATTATTGATTGAAATGGGCACAGTCGTCTTCTGCGTTCAACATTTTATAACTTGTAATAAGATATATGGTAAACGAAGTGACTTATAAAATGGAACAAGGCCCTTAGGTCTATTAAAAAATTTAATGCCAGCAGTATCGTTTATATAAACGGCTTCAAATTTATTGAGAAGCTATTTAATACGCATCAACCCTTTACTAATATGTATGTACCTAACCTACATCATCCTAACCTTTACTACCCTCCGAGTTATCACACTCACTTTATACAGCAAAAAAAGTTAACAATAATTTGTTACGAACATTATTATAGTTCCCTTAATTTGAATAGTTCAGTTTATTTTTTTCCATTTTGTTTATTACATTCCTTAATTTGTAAATAATTGTTATTAATTTTGTCTATACAAGGGTGTGTGATATCTCGAGGTTGAGTGGAAAAGAGGTATAAAACACCACTATTTCCGCCTCAAAATAGAGACATTTTAATTTTATGTCTTACATATTGATTTATTGTTTCAGACAAAGCCTAAACAGATTTGTTCTTTTCTGATAAAAATGGATATAACTTATATAGAAACCGTAATTAGTCGTGTCTGTAGATATTAAAAATCTATAGGCGTTCCTTGCTTAGTCCTGGGCACGTAGATAATTTTTTGTTCCTCGATAAATAAGTAGAAAAAGGCTATTTACTAAGGTTGGTAGGCTATGTGTCTTAAACTGTTTAGAAAATAAACATAAGTTAATTATGTTCGTCGAAAAATATTAGTATTTAAAATATGCAATAACACATATTTTAACATAAATTATATGAAAAATAATTAAGTATTAATTTATTAAAGATAATTTGAACATTCTGTAAGAACTATTATTACTTGGCTTTAAAATAGTATGTGACTATACAAGTACTAAGCAGCTTGGGGAGGATTTCACTCTTTGGCGGGAAAACAAAGGTTTCCCGCCTGTTTCTGCTAGACGTCTGTTAAATAACAAAAGCTGTCAGTCTTACTTTGTACTTTACAATATAATACCATTTGTAGCTCGGGGCTTTCGTGAGCCTTTGTTGTTAAACTTTTACTATAATTTGTTCGTAAAAATAATTCACACATTATATTTGTTCAACTTTTAGAAAAAGAAGGATTAGATTTGTTATACAGTAGAGAGTCACAAATTCGGACCTCAAAAATCCGGACTGTCGATAATTTGGATTAAATTATGGTGAAAAATATTTTTTTACATGTGTACAATGGTACCTAATATAAAACAGCAAAAATTCGCCGTTCCCGAGTGAATTGTATAATGCCTAGAAGTACTTTACAAAATTATGACTTACTGTAGTTTTCTGTAAGTTAATTATTTATAGCTTTTATTAATACAGTAATGAATAGTTTTATTTATTCGCTCACATCCGTTAACAAGAATATTTATGCTCGATTGCATATGATATATTGTGATTGCCTCTTTGAAAATCCGGTCATTTCGAAAAATCCGGACATTAAAAAAATCCGGACAGAGTTGGATCCCAATTAACCTGGATTACTAACACTTTACTTCTTAGTTTTACTGTGCACATTGAGTAATAAAGTATGGTGACAACATCTATCCGTATAAATGAATTTAATGTTGATCCATGAACTGGGAAAAAACACATATTACGCTTACGTATTACGTTGTTTTCAAGGATAACGTAAGTACAAACTTCAAACTTTGCAAGGACGAAAGCTCTAATACGAAGGAAGCCTGTGTGCATTTTAGATTGTTTTCCACGCTGAAAGGCTTGAACTTGGATTCAGTACGGGGATATAGAAATAGGTTTATTTCAATGTTGCGGGGAGCTTTATAAAGACTCTACCTTGAAAGGATGGCTCTCTTACTTAGGACTAATCGTTTTACACTGAAATGATATTTAATTTTGATTTCTGAGTACTTAAATGCACATACTGTCTATTAGTTTTCAGTTTGGTTGCAGACAGGTTTAGTCAGAACAATTCGTTCCAGTACAGAATTTGCCATTAGCACTTTAACATAAAATATTATAGGATGAAATACATCTTAGTTGTCGAATATAGTGTATTATCGATTGGAATAATTTTTAAACAACATTTTGGTCACGAGTATTTAAAGTAGGCTTATACATTTTTAAAACAGGAAAAACAGATTTTTAACCACATAACCATAAGTGGTAGGGTTTAGAAGAATAATTGTAGGACATCTTATAATTAAACAAAAAACATTGAAGATTTATATTTGCAGAATGTACATGAAAGAGAATGTACTGGAAGGAATGACAGGGTTTAATGTATATAAAATAATTTCCTTAAAAAACTTGCAATAAAAAAATTACGACACATTAAAAATACTCTCCATTTCAAAAAAAGACTGGGACACTTATAATTTTTATGGTCATTTATTGATTAAATTAAATTTTTTAAGTTCGAAAAACTATTACCTGTTAATTCTGCTTAATTTGTGTTTCACTGATCTTTAATACAATTTTGTTCCTTCGAATTGCATACAGACATTGATAACAGATGTATTTTAGCCTATGTCACTTATAAACACCTTCGAATTACGAATTATATCCACAAAATTCATAAATCCGACGTTTTACAACACAGTAGGTATATACTTTTCTCTAGTGATGAATCATAACAAACGTATTCTCTAACACTATAACCTCGATAAAACTATCTAAAAAAATATCTTGATACAAAATTGAGTACATTTTCGTCTTTACACGTCTGCAATGTATAATTGAGCTATGAGAGTAATTTTTTTCAATTTTTTTATCTTTAGGAAAGTTACCTTAAAGGATTACAACTTAAAAATAAAAATCATCTGAGCCAAAATCTCATTCCACCTGCTTAAAGATACAATTGACGATCGCCTCCATCTCTGCAGATTATCTTCGTCGGTTGCCTTCTGTTCATATCGTCTGTTGACTTTCTTTCAAAGGAACGCGCATCCTAATTAATCCTTCATTCAATCCTTCAACAACTTGTTTTGTGACGTTTCAATGCCAGCCGAGTCAAAAAACAATGATTGTGATTGAGGGGGGTTACACCACGAAATCGCTCGTTACTTCCGCATTGTTTAAATTGTCGCTTTTCAGAGTTTATAGGTTCATCATTCAATGCTTCCTCCCAATGAGGAGTTGTATAACATTGTATAAACAATTGGTTTATACAACACAGTGCCCTGGCAACCCGTTGTGTCTGTTGAGGAATTAACGCACGGATAATTCACACAGTAAAATATAATGATAAATTATAAAAAATAATGTTTATAATAAGTTATGCATAAACATCAAGAATGTATGATTTTGAGTAAAATTAGTTTAAAGCAATAAAAAACTGTAATTGTTATTCAATTCTTAAATATTTTATAGCAATAATTTAAAAGCATGCTCTGTTTGAAGAAAACTCGAATAATAGTATGTTATGGCAAGGTTTAACATGTGAATTTGTTTCGGCATAACCTATTTAAAACATGGATAATTGAGATTGTAAACTGTTTATAAACAGTTTGTAATAATAAATTCATTATAAATGTGGTTAGTGATCCTTACTATCTACAACATGGTAAAGAATGTAACAAAGCGACTTCAACTTTCCAATTCTTCTTTTACATGCTGAGCTTTTTCAAAGTGTGCTGTACATTTTGTAGTGATCTTTCAGATCACTATTAGTTATTTATTCCTGTGAAGATGCTTAGTTCATTAAGCAGTTATAACAGGTTTAATATTTTATTTTGATTATAATGGTAGCCATAGTGGGAAAAAATGCATTTACTATTTTCCCGCACAGATTTACTGATGATCTGTTAGATTACACAGATACACTTCTGTTAGACTTATTTACAATTACCAATACAAGAGAAATAACTCAAATGATTAGCCGTTTGGTTGTTCATTTAACTTTAATTCGTATTTCAAAAAAGTTATAGTATATATAGCGTTTACAGCCATATTTTGAGTTTCTATGTTTAATTTAATAACGCAGAGAATATTTTAATTTTTATAGTAGTCTACTAAATTAGCACCATATAGGAAATTAATACAAATGTGAAGTCCAAAATTGTACAAGTACAACTTTATCGTCCGACCAGTTAAGATTTAAAAAATTGTGTACTGCGAGTGTTGTCAGAATTTTACCGAAATACACTGTAACCACGTAGGCCTCCCACGGTAGGCTGAACTGTGCCTGTGTCCCCACACCGCCGCTGTGCTGCCCAGCTCCCCGACCCTCGCTCGACACGGGGGGATGGTGTGCAACGTCCGTATGAACATTACTATTATTGCTGCAGGGGTGGATGTACACTGTACACTGTACTATCGTTCGTTAGACGTTACAGCTACCGCTTGGTTACTTCTACGAAATTTGAGAGTCTTTATGAAAACCAACTTTTTATCGAGTTAAGACACCTTTTTGGAATTCAAATTTAAGTCTACTAATAAATTTATATAATTGAAAATTTCTCAGTTGTATATAGGTTTTAAATTTAAAACATGAAAAGTCTTTAGACAACATACTTAATTCATCTATACTACCAGTTTGAACATTAACTAGGTTAATTTGAAATTATTGTCATGATCTTCACGATGAACTGGAAATCTCATAAAGTAGCCTATATTAAAAGATCTATTTCTTGAGCATATTTGCGTTTATTTCCGGTTGTTCAATTGTGGCTGTTTTCAAAATATATCGGGTTAAAATGTATTATTTGTAATTTTCTCTTTGAAGATGCAACACAGTTAGAAATGAACCTTCCACACCAGGGTAGGCTTCTTTTCATTATATAGCCTATAGATTATTTTGCTTAGTTATATTTGTGAGATAAGCAGCATCAATTTCTGGTTTACATCTCTGCTCGCTTCCCAGCTCATTATGTAAGTTACGAAAAAGCTTATAGATAATTTTCACCTTGGGTCATATTGTGAAACGGGGATTGAAATGCAAGGTATCAACTTATCAATCAAGTATCTCGGCTCTGGGATGTTCTAATATATGGTTAGTGCTCGAATTGCATCATCATTATTGCTTTGACGAAGGCTGTGCTGCAAAAAATCCAGGCTTCCCTTAAGTATTATCGAAAATTAACCGAAATTGCGTCAAAATTTTCGTTTTTTTCCGTCAAATGTGGTACAACAATTTGTACTCTATCAAAATATAATACATTTTGGCACAGTTGGCAGTACCGAATGGACTTGACGAATCTATGAGCGGAGTTCGGCGATGTCTAAGCGACAAGCGAGAAATCGTGTGGACTGTGCCGTAAGGAAAGGTGATCCGTTCGTTTCGTCGATTTTTTGCCTCATAGATTGAGAGTCAAGAGTAATTTCTTTGGCTTTTGACGAGTCGATGTTTGGCGGTGGGCTCTTCTATTTTTAGTGGATCGAGAAAAGTTGCTTGCCTTCGAGGAAGCGATGGTTGTTAATCATGGAAAATAATAGCTGATTACAAAGTACCCACAGGAGAAATGTGTGCTAGTTTATCGAACAGTATTAAGTCAGGATAACTCAATATGACAGCGTCAGTAGGATCAGTTGACTTAGCTTCCTTGGAATCGCAGATCGAGAATAATTGTTGATATGATAACACTTGAATGTAAGGACCAAGCCACTTATGTGATATAGAGCTGCCATCGAAATTTACAGTCCTTCAGTCAATTAATGATAGCTTTACAGTTTAAATGTATTGTTGTGTAATTACTCATTCATTTAAAATTATTCGTAAATATCCGTTGTGATACCATTCAGGTATTAAATATATGTAATATCTATAGGTACGTGATATTAATTTAATTTTTTTGTTAACAGTCACAAAAATATAGTCAGTTTAGTATTAACAAATACTTGGGACTTGTAATTCTTTATCAATATCGATATTTTAGACAGCATGAATTAAAAAAGAAAAAGCAACATGTATGTTAAAACTGTAACACATTTTGTACGTTATAGGGAACAGAACTTTACACGAGGCTATTGAAATCCACACCTGGTGTTAAAACAATCTAGAATCAATTTCAGAGACCAAAACATTTCCGTTTAGGCCTAATGACAACATATCCGGAGCTTCAAAATTAGGCAACAATATAAAATTTTACGTCGTTCTACGTCATTTACGTAATTTGGATGTTTGAATCTGAACGTTGCCATTTACACTTCTACTATTAGAAGAAAATATCATTCATAACAGTTTCTTCTTGTAGAAGCCCACTGAACATTGAATGCTTACATGAAACCTCATAATATCATTTGAAATCTTCCAAGCGCTGACACAGTTTCATAATTTTGTACTCCAAGACTGTTAATAATTACAGTTTGGAGGTGATGACGCCAATACAACAAACCTGGACTTAGCCAATTTCAAAATAACTATATTCTTTATGCGTTTCACCTGTAAAAAGATATTATTCTGGAAAGAGTTTGGAAATTCATTAAGATTTTGTTCTTTTACAATTTTGTCATTTAGTCAAGGTTAACCTTTTCCATACAGTTTTAGATGGTAATAATATTCTTAGGTTATGGTAAATAAGTAAAAACGAACTTAGGAAAAGTAATGCAATTTCAAAATACAATTACCTCATTATACTGGCGAGGTTTGCATGTTAATCCTATAATTAATTTGTATTTAGTAAATAAATTAACTATTTCTGTATAGAATAATATTATAGTTTTATTCATAAAGCCTCTTTACGCAAGTTATTTTAGAAAGTCAACATTACATATGGATATGGATTATGAAGATTATGGGATGGGTTTCGCTTATCCCTCTTAGGTATTACTTATTACTATTGCCTCT
Source organism: Homalodisca vitripennis (assembly GCF_021130785.1). NCBI lineage: Eukaryota > Metazoa > Arthropoda > Insecta > Hemiptera > Cicadellidae > Homalodisca > Homalodisca vitripennis. The sequence goes on along the minus strand of NC_060209.1, from coordinate 132,302,460 downwards.
ACAAATACTGAACAAGACCTGATTTATAAAGTAAACTTTAAAAAAATATGTTATTAAAGTTCTACAACTTAGCACTAAAAATTTTAAATTCATCACTGGGATAAAAAAGAAGTAACAGAACTATTCCCTATGCCAATACTAAAATTGTAAGCTAATATAACTCAATTTAGTGTTGGTACGAAAGTTATTCCAAGTATTTGTCCAAGGTGATAAGAGAGATAAATAAAAGCCGTATAGTGCAGTATTAGTTGGTGAGATTTGTATCTTTTAGTGTCCGCGACAATTTGTCATATTCGCGTAGTCCTAACAATTGTAACGTTTAAAAATAATTACAGTTCTAACGGCGGCATTATTTGATGCATCCTTGAGCTTAAAATGTTGAATTTAGTGATACATTGGTGTGAACGAGAAACAGTTTCAAAACTTGAAATATCTAAACTAGCTATCCATGACAACTGTCCGACTATGGACTGTCTGCTGGGGGAGGGACTGGCGATTGTCACAAGAAGTGTAGTAGTGAAGTAGGTCTTCACTAGACCACTTATAAGTGTGTACAGTGTAGTGTGTAGTGTGTAGGCGCGTGGTCTAGTGCTACTAATATTCTACATTGTTGCTCCCTGCGGACTCCTTGGCTCCCCTAGGCCCTTCGAGTCAAGAACAAACAATTATACTTGTTTTGTCTGTCGATACGTTGGTTGCGGTGGCCGTGGACACCACCTGTACACAGACCCTGTTCCAAACTTTGTCAATATTTTAATATTTATTCCAACAAGTAAAAGCTTGTTATTATAAAATTAATAATGAGTACGAAAACGTGCCAACGCTATTTAATACGTTACTAATATACAAGTCAAGAAAAATCGGCAAATGATCATAAAACGACTTCTTTTTTATTTTATCTGTGACTATTCAGCTTCGCGAAGATGATGTTATATCCATTCTTTACAACAAATATTTACTGGAGCCAAATGTAAAGAAAAATCAAGTTCCATGACATTTCATATTAAAGACAAGACAATTAGACTACAATAGTTTCTTATGAGTTGGATAGCTCTATACAGTGATGACGATTTAAAGCTTTTGAATTATAGGTAGGCCTACTGCAAGTGTATTTTACTTTTGAATGGGCCAATATCAATTTAGGATAAATCGTGTTAAAAACATTTTTTTACATATATCTCATCGGCCCTCAACAACTTGTGAAAGACTTCTGCTCTTCGTAAGTTTATTGCTGTTTTTTTATCTACTCACACAGAACATTAATTTTATACTCTGTTTTGAGAAACCTCACTTATAATAACATAGTATTCTGAGCCTATTTCAGAATGTATTATCCAAATAAATTTAACGATGTTTCATTGTTCTCTAAAATTTATTATTTACACCATTGTATCTACTTGTCTTAAATGATTTCAAATGACATAATTTGATTTATGCTTCTATTGAAGGTGTCCCAACTTCTTATGATGCGTAAAAATTCATTTTTGAAAACTAATCTACTACATATTACTAAGTTAGCCAACAACAGCCTGTTAATACACGCTGTGGCTAGTAAAGGTTTACAGGTGACAGCCGAGATATGCGCTATCTTAATAATACGCCCATACTACAACGATGCCTTGCAAGTCTGCAATAAGAAACGCTGCAGTGAAGGGATCAATCAGCTTAACTACGGAAATCGTGGTTGGGCTAATCCTTTGACATATTGCTATTCTCATTATCTCATGAGAAAGAACGTTACATATCTGTAAAATATTCTAGAATGGAACGACAATATTATTCAAAAGACCTATACAGTATCAGTATGGTTTTATTTCATTACAGATTGATCATTAAAGCCTAATGTGTTTCGCTCTAAGTCTGTATGTATGAGTGTCATATTTCGGTTTGGTAATAGCCTATATCCCACAAGATGAATGTAACCATATTCCACCAAAGGGTAGTTTTTAACTATTTGTGAAATGCCACTTTTACGGTTTGATCTTTCTCTATGCTATTAAAGTAAAACTTCTATTGTATTTTTTTTTTTTTTTTGTAGAAAGTGCTTCACATTGGTACTGTAGATTTCGACGAGACAACTTTTACACAGACTTACTCGCAATACTGTGGGGCTTATTAATGTAACTGCAAGCTGAACCCGCAATCGGCTGTTTAATTTGGGTTAATTATTGCAAGGTATAGGCTACTTGTATTTTGGGGTTTAACTCACTTTATTTTGTTATAATTGTAAATTATGCAACTTTTACAGTTAGTTTGTTGGTAATTTAGTCTATTAATTTGAACTAATCCAATTATAGTAGAGTATTATATTTTAGTTATTACTATTTCAGTTTTCTTATGGTTTGTATTGGCTTAAGATTTGAGTTTTGCAATAATTTAAAAATGGTTTACCACTGATAGCCTGCTTTATAGTAGTTAAACTATAAATAATTTGTTGTCTTAAATCAAATAAATTTTAAATTTAAATTTACCTCCAGTCAAAGTTCCGTATTATTGCTTGAAATATTCTATACACTATTCATTTAGTATGTGATCTGTAGGTTTTATTTATAAATATTTAATAAATTTGATTTATGATTTATTTTTACTAAATAATTTTATCATTATTGCGTAAACAATTTCAATAGCGATAACGACCTATGTCATATCGATAATGCCACAATAAGGCATATGAATAAGAAAGCATATTATTAAAATTCTGTAAACAATTTAGGTAATTCTTATTTTTTTATTCTCCACACCGTGATTTGTATAATTTTATATTGGTTGATATTGTTATAATAATTTTCTGGTACAAAATACTATATTTTTATTATTTTAATAACTATAACTTAGTATATTTGCTTGCTATTTGCCATATTGTTGTTGCTAGTTGTTGAGTAATTGTTCTTTAGCAAATATAACTTTTAATAAGCTTTTCTGTTCTTAAAACGTTTTATAGATAAATGTAGTTTTCTTATCGTTATACGACAGTTCAATAGTTATTGTGTAAGGCCCTTCATTTTTGTTCTAAAAGCTCAAATGTCACGAGCCATATAAATAATTTAACGAATTAATCAATTGTAGATTCGTGTAATGATTTTAAGAAAACAAATATACTGTCTAATTAAAGCTTTGAAATAATAATGTTATTTACATTTGGCTCGTATGGATATAGGGCTAGTAGATGATAACAAGAAGGTGAAACTTGTTAGCTTTCTTGTACATACGAGTCAGCCGCGAAAGGACTTCACGGTAGATTGAGGAATACTGCATTGTTTACACATCAGAGCACTCTGTGTGCATAATAGCATACTTCTATTGTGTATCAACGGAGATTGGCAACTGGTATATTTTACTAATAAGCTAAATATTTATTAATTTTAATAATAATTTTACGTTACCTTTGTCAATGTCTGTCAATACCACAAAAATAGTACTTAATTAAGTTATTTAATAATTTTTTAGGCCGTTCATATAAATAAATAAGTTAACTTAATTATTATTAATTTCTAGAGGTTTCCTAAGCTACGTGGTGTTTACCTACATAATTTTTATCGTTGGAACTATTCTGGGTGCATCAACTTTAATTTGTTGTTTATACACATGTTTTAATAAACCAAAATAAAAATAGTAGACTACTATTGGGACAGTACCTAATGTATCATTACTTTAAGATTAGAAACCCCTATACCTACTTAAGATAGTGGAAGTAAAATTTATAAAATTACATTACAAAACTAATAGACTAACAAATTACTAAAAATATGAGTTGGTTTTAATAACTGTTAAATTACCCAACAGTTAAAAATTACAGTAAAGAAATAAAAATAAATAATTTTATTCGTAACGTATGTACAGGGTGTTTTAAATGAAGATGAAACATTCTGACATTTATTATCATGTGATTGTACCTACGCTACATGGAAAACTATTCTGTATTGAGTAATGAGAAGTGTCCAAATATTTTTGAAATTAGATTGCTAGCGTTTGGGGTAATCATATCTAATAAACTATATATTGAAAAATTATTTAAGGCATTAGAGAATAAAAATGGAAGGGATCAAATATATACGGTATTGGTATAATATTTATGAATGTATGCATGTTTATGTCTTTGAACTAAACCACAGCTTAGCCATTAGCCTACTTACAATTTGATTTTTACATTTTAATGCTAATATAATTAAAATTAAAAGTATTTGGCACTCACGTGTCGACGATTTCAAAGACACATCATAGTCCAGGAACCACTAGAAACCGAACCCAAGATGCCTTCGAATCGATGAAGACTTCACGCGAGCAACCAATTAAAACCGATCAACTTATTGTTAACATCAACTTAAGTTCATCGGCTATCGAGCTATGAAGCGAGTGAGCAGACTGAAATCAAATTAGTTGACCAGGAATTGAACCCGGAGCCGGTGTAGCGAGACGACTGGGACAGTAGTGTGTGATAGCATTTGACAGCAGCTGGCCTGTCTCCCCTCCCCCTTCCACCCAGCCCCTCCCCTGGCCAGGCCACGCCCCTCGGCCAATCGCGTCTCGAGGCCGGACCAATCACGGGCCGCGCAGTGAGGTGGCAATAATGTGTTGTGATTCGCAGGTCAGTCGCGGGCGAAGAGCGGCAGTGGTCGGTCTAAGGGTGGGTTTCCGCCGAATAAAAAGAACTCACATATTGTAATGTAAAGGGATCTTACCCACATAAAATTACCACAATAATTGTCATTGAAACAAAAGTTCGGATATTTCTGTTGTCTACATAGAATTGTATAGCTTTTTATTGTTTTTTATTTACCTAATAATGGACCCTTTACTAATGTACTAACAGAATAACTTAATTGAGCTCTTACCATCCAGATGCTCCCAGGGACTGTATGGAATTTAAGATAAATTTAAAAAAGATTTCCATGTGGCCTACTCTAACTAAATCTAGAACTAGATTCTAAGGCTTATTTTATTTATCCATTGTCTTAACTTCGTAAATAGTTGCTGGTTATACACGTAAATTAGAAAACTACATTTGGTTTAAATTAAAATAAAATAAAAATAAATAAATATAATAAATTAAAAAAAAATTAAGACTGATGTCACATTCTTCAAAAATAACACCATGTGGATAGATAATATTAAAGATCCCAAAGTTCCCCAACGGTGACAAACGTAAATGTCTTAAGCTTGACCTATACCTTTACTAATTTATGCTACTTTCTCCATTTTCATTTAGCTACTTAGACTTTGTAAGCAAGCATACAGAAGTGACTACAACTGTTGTCATACACTAGGATAAACTTTAGAGTATTGATACCATTATGACTAAAAGGACAGTTAATAAGCTACAAAATGCTGAGTTGCCTTATATAGGTAGGTCTACCACTAGGATATTGTGGGTTTAAATGTATTGATTACATGTTAATTTAATACGGTTTTGAACATGCAAAAAAAAAAATAAAAAAAATAAATAAATAAATAAAATGAACCCACGAGCTGCAGGTGTTCGCGTTATCTAGCCTATCAATTTGAGAGTAAATGTAGCCCATAAGGGTAGTTAGTAAGAGGAACAAATTTAGCTATTCAACACTCTTCTTCCTACTTAGTCTCTCCTGAAACTCTTCCGATATCAGTTTCTTTGATATCGTAGTCTGTAAGATGATAATGATAAATTGACATGCCTATAGACTATAACATGAGTACATGGATCACTAATATTACATTTAAAAAATTGAAACTCATAAAATCATCTAGGAAATATTTTCAATTTAATTTTATATAACAGCTTATACCTAACTTAATATTTTATCAGCAGAAATGTCGTTGCATGTAACTTAGCAGTATAATATACAAGACGATTGGGCTTGAATAAAAGTAAAATACCATATTTTCAAGAATAAAGAAAGGTAGACTAAATGTTAAAAAAATATAGGTAGAACGAAAATTTGCAACAACATGCCCAATAGAAAAACAAATAGGTTAACTTAATATTAATGCAGTATAACACTAAAAACTAATTTAGACAAACAAATTATAATCATGTCAACATCACTTTACCAATCAATTAGCCTATATAAAACTCTATGTTGCAATAAAAATCTAGATTAAAAATATTTTCATAATTAATATAATTATTGATGAAAAGTTAACTACCCTATATCATTAACAATCTAAAATCCAATTTAAAGTGTAGGTCTAATAGTAAACACATTAATTAGCATCTTAATAAGTTAGATACACTCAGTGAAGAAAATACATAAATTAAGAGTGACCATGGCAATAAAAAAGACTGGAAATGACAATAATGAGTATGACGTACATGAACGATAAATAAAAGGCAGATAAATAATACAATATTGAGTAACGGTATTACACAACTATAATAGCGCATCTGGTCCCATAAGGGTTTAAAATATCAATCACGTTTTTGATCTTTTTTGTGGTATTATGGTGGGAGATGTATAATTTTATCACGCATACCATTATATTATCAATAAAAATAAAAAAGTTAAATTTAAAAATATTTATGTTTATTATTCATAAAATAGATCACTATTTATGGACTGTAGCCTACTTGTCGTTTTAATATTAAAAATGTGTACAAATAGAAAATGTTTTTGATGAGCATTAATAACTATAAAATGAGAAATCTACCAGAATTCTACTATCAAAAATATGGATAATAAAGTGTACGGAGTTAAAAATTGTTTTTACAGAGCTATCATTGTTAACAATAGAGGACATTCAAGGTCGTGGCACTACAGCAAGCTCTGACAATGTCTACAATGAACTTAACATTGTTCTTACGGATCCATTATTGTTAACGTGTAGGGGCATTCAAGGTCGTGGCACTACAGCCGGCTCTGACAAGGTCTACAATGAAGTTTAACAAGGTTCTTACGGATCCATCATTGTTAACATGTAGGGACATTCAAGGTCGTGACACTACAGCCAGCTCTGACAATGTCTACAATGAAGTTTAACAAGGTTCTTACGGATCCATAATTATTAACATGTAGGGACATTCAAGGTCGTGTCACCACAGCCGGCTCTGACAAGGTCTACAATGAACTTAACATTGTTCTTACGGATCCATTATTGTTAACGTGTAGGGGCATTCAAGGTCGTGGCACTACAGCCAGCTCTGACAATGTCTACAATGAAGTTTAACAAGGTTCTTACGGATCCATCATTGTTAACATGTAGGGACATTCAAGGTCGTGTCACCACAGCCAGCTCTGACAATGTCTACAATGAAGTTTAACAAGGTTTTTACGGATCCATCATTGTTAACATGTAGGGACATTCAAGGTCGTGTCACCACAGCCAGCTCTGACAATGTCTACAATGAAGTTTAACAAGGTTTTTACGGATCCATCATTGTTAACATGTAGGGACATTCTAGGTCGTGGCACTACAGCCGATTCTTAAAATGTATACAATGAAGTTTAACATTGTTCTTACGGAGCTAAAATTGTTAACATTGTAGGACATTCAAGGTCCGTGGCACTTCAGCTGGCTCTTAAAAGTCTACATACCCTGAAGGCTATAACCAGGTTTGCACGATAACAGAGCACAGTTTCGTGGAAGTACAAGACATTAGAGAAACGTAATTTAAAGTATTATGTAGAGAATATTCCATTTATTTGTTTCTTTTATTTTTTAAGTTACCGTGGCAAAGCCATTATACACACTGAGTAAATCTAATATACTCGGTCAAGATGGCGTAACTCTAAGTAATTCGCCATTGAATAAGGACATCATAAACCGAGTCTCATCGTTCCCTCGTATGCAACAAGTTCTTGACTTTAGAATATTACAAGATGCTAGATAAGACGTGATATTCCTCATAAGTAGCCTACTACGTCGAGACTAATAAAACCATCTTCTAGAGGTCGCGACATAAAATGACGCGAGGTTTGACCATTTCAGATCCACCGAACTGTGAGTCAGTTTGGACTAGAGTATAGGCTGTTTGACGGAAACACGAGTAGGGGTCTCCAAAGTAACCGTAGTAGATGAACTAAAATCGTCATCAGCATAGCAGGGGTTGTGTGGGATCAGGTAGTCTGTCCACGCGTGAGGGTTTGTGAATTAAACCGGAGTCAGCATGACGAGTACCAGTATTATAGTTCTACCACCCATCTTGTAAGTCCTTACCTATTTGTGGTATATCCTTCTTTCGTTCGTTTCTGTTTATGTAGCTGAATATGTAAACGTTTTATGTAGTTTTTACTTTACATATAATAATATAATTGAATTTTTACTTAAATTATGCGACTGAGTAACGAGGTTTCACCTCATTTAGAATTTGTTCGGGACTTCAGCCACTCCAGTTTCAGGAGACAGGTCTGTTTCATTCTCCTGAATGCTAAAAAATGGTTTATGAGATGGTAATACTTCAGATTAAGATCCATGATCGCTGTGTAACATCTGTTGTCTTATTTATTACCGATTGTTGTCATTATATTCTTGAATTAACTTATGTATCTATTCATTAATACATTTTGATGGCTATCTATAGAATAATATTTATTGCTGTTATCATTTTTTGCTATGTTATTTATCATATTTGCTGCCTTATTATTTAAAGACTGCTGTCGCCATTATTACTGTACTATTTACCTAATTGATAGTTATTACAGCTCCGTTCTACGAGGGGGGCAGTATTTATTATCACATTATTTACCAATTTTTATTTTTATTCCCTTCTTTTTTTAAGGAGAGACCGATCCCCTTATAAGCCTTATTCTGTCCGTCCTTATGGGCCACTGGCCTGTGCGAGGATCTTATCAAACAGAATAAGGGGGAGAATCGATACAGTACGAAGTTGATGGTACTGATAAAAAGTGCAACGGTCACTGACAGGATTTGAACCTGCGCTATCTCTAACTCAGACCTAAAGTCCAACGACTTAGACCGCTCGGCCTTCGGCACTCCTCCACTGGTAGTTTGTTATATATTACTGTATTATTTTTGATTTATTATATTATCTGTTGCTGTTGTAATAATTTATTATTATTACTATTATATTGGTTATATGTAACCTATTTATTTAGGCCTACGTAGTAGGCTATACGTACAGATGCTTGTTGTAACACAATAGTTGTACCGTTCTTGTTCCATGCATCCAATGGTGTACCTTTCATGTAATGGAGTTTTCCGTAAATAAATAAATAAAGTATAAGGGACCACACGATGAGAATGTAAAAGATTGTTATAGCGTTTCTCTTGTACAAAAATATAAACGGCGAAGGTTGTCCAGTCATAGATAAAGGAGCTCCCGCGGCTGTACTTATATTGCGTTTCCGAAGTTAAGGCGCTCGGCGATCTTCCTGTCTTACTTTGAGGGACAGATTGACCTCTATGTACAAAGAAAACAAATACACGAACCATTGTACTGATGCTGTATATAATTTTTAATAGAAATTGATTAAGTGTTTAATTATTTTTCTTTTATATGAGGAAATTCTGAACTTATTGCTTGAATCATAACAGTCTCTGTTGGTGTATGGTAGGGTGTGGGTGTACTGAGCTTCTCTCGAGGATATGAATAAAATACGAATACTTGTGTTAGGTACCCATTAATAGCGAAGTTACCTCTGAAAATTACCTCTGAACAGAGATCTGATATTTTAGCTTCCGAGGACAAAGCGACGTTTAGATTAAGTAATTAGGAGTTGTCAGCGTTTAGTAATTACAGCATAACTATTTTATCATTAATCTAATACACCATATTCAGTTTCTTTTTAATTATAATATTAAGTTACCATAATTTATATTGGGTAAATTTGTATTTTGCTGGTCATTAAACGTGTGCAAATATTATAACAATGTATTTCATCTATGGCCTACTTGAAGCAAGCTTATGCGGGAATTGTATATTATCGTATATGGCTCACGTGTATCCTATTTATTGTTTATTTTTAACTGTCTAAACGTGGTCAAAATGACACCAACTTATTAGCATTCCTGCGAGCAGTGTTCGTAAGTATTAGTTTTGAGTATGATAAATAGTTATTAAGCTAAGAACTTACGACGTGAATATTAAATATTAACATATTTTAAAGTGAATTATAAAAGTAATTCGGTTCTTACCTTTTTGTTTCTGGTGATTAAGGCGCAGTGTAGTGGGTACGGCGGTTATCGCAAGATAACCAGATCAAGCAACGCCGAGCGTGGCTGCTGCTTGGACAGGTGACCGCTGAGCGATCCTGTCCTTGCAAGCGGCCCGCCTGCCCGGCCATTGGTGGTGGTTCGGAAGTCACCTTTAAGCCGTTGGTCCCCAGGTTAAGTGTTAGAGAGGGCTTCTTAGCCCTAACTTCGCCTGGTAAAATAAGACATTCTTTACTTTACTTTTACTTTTTACTTTATTAAGGCATTTTTTCTATTAATAAAGCAGTTTTTTTTTTATAAATAATGTCTTGGCTTGAAAATAATTAATTTGGGTTCGTGGTCAACATTCGTGGCAGTATTCATTTCGTGGTCAACATTCGTGGCAGTATTCATTTCGTGGTCAACATTCGTGGCAGTATTCATTTCGTGGTCAACATTCGTGGCAGTATTCATTTCGTGGTCAACATTCGTGGCAGTACTCATTTCGTGGTCAACATTCGTGGCAGTATTCATTTCGTGGTCAACATTCGTGGCAGTATTCATTTCGTGGTCAACATTCGCAGTCAATCATCGATGTTACCAGCTTGCATCACCATCAAAGTCAAGGTCAATTATTTTGTATAGAACATTATTTGGAATTCTTTGCGATTTTAACTTGAAAGTGTTCAGGAATTAGACTTAGAGGATGTACGAGTATATAATGTCAGTCAGCGATATTCGTCCTAGACAAAATTTCAGTACCTAACAGTGTGTTGTAATAAATTATTAATATCAGCTTTGAAGTGTAAGATTTAGCCTATTTATTTGTGTATAGCCCTCAGTACTACTTCGGTATATTGTGCAGTTTATAAGTATTAGCAAGAAAGAAAAGTAAAAAGTACGTAAATATTCACAAAAGCACTGAGTTAGTAAATAACATAGACTACAAGAAAAAGAAAGGTGGTGAAGCAAGTACAGTAATGATGTAGTTAAAAAAAGAAAGAAAGAAAGAAAGAAAGAAGTAAGAAAGAGATGAGGAAAAGAATAAAACTCAAATAAAGTCTGTTTATACTGAATATATGAATAATAAAAAAACAATTCTAACAAAACGCTAAAAACACTCTGCGATAAAAAATAGCATCATACATAGTATTATTAGTAGAGACCACATACATTAATTTATGTACAGCAATTAACTTAATCGTATGTATACAAAAGTATTTTAACACATTGCTTCCATCGACAATAATATTTCACTGTGGAATCTTATTTGAATATACAGTGTTTCAAAAAAGTCAGGTCACACTTTTAATTTGTTTACAGCTAATATACAGGGTGTCCAAAAAGTCCCGGGTCGGTTAAATATTATTCAAAATATTTAAAATACAGCTACAAAACCTTACACAAAGTTACTGGACATAAAAGTCTATTTTATCACATATTCAGTGATCCGCTACTTTCTCAGGGGGGCGGCCCGACAGGAGTCAGAAGAAAATCTTAAATGTAAGCATAGGTCGATATGCATATCAAATAAAAGGTCTTTATTAGTAGAGTACAGAGCCGCAAACCCGACCTCAAACGGATAACCGAGTCAAAAATGACAGCCGCTCAAAGATGGCTAGAGTTTGGGTCCAAAAAGTCCCGGGTCGGTTAAATACTTTTCTAAATATTTACAATAGAGCTACAAAACCTTACGCAAAGTTACTGGACATAAAAATATATTTTTATCACATATTCAGTGATCCTCTACTTCCTCAGGGGGGCGGCCCGCTAGGAGTCAGAAGAAAATTTTAAATGTAAGCATAGGTCGATATGCATATCAAATAAAAGGTATTTATTAGTAGAGTACAGAGCCGCAAACCCGACCTCAAACGGATAACCGAGTCAAAAGTGACAGCCGTTCAAAGATGGCTAGCGTTTCCAACTTAGGTTAATATAAAAAATACACTGATGAGCTTTTTGATTTTAACTTTACTAACCCAAACCTCTTTACAAATAATAATTGTTGTTGTAGAATAATAAGTTTCAATATTTCAATAAGCTACAAACTGTATTTTAAATATTTAGAAAAATATTTAACCGACCCGGGACTTTTTGGACACCCTGTATAATCGACCACACATTTATGAAACACGTGTAAATTAAAACAACTTTTAATAAAGTTTAGATTTCATTAGTTGAGTTACCTATTTTAGTCATTTAGTAATGTGTGGCTAATGTTTTTACGAAAACTGTCATCATGGCAACTTTACAAAGAAAACTATACTGTATTTTTTGGTTAGCAAAGTTTTACACTGTGATTTCAATGCAGCGCGTGTATTGTCCAGTGTTTACATGAAAACCTCCCCCTCTCTTCCCCCGCCAGACGCAGAATTTATCGATGGGATGAGAAGTGTAAGAAAACAAGCAGCTTATTGGACAAAACGTGGACAGGTAGGCTAAAAAATAGGAGATGAAATCGTCAAAACATTCAAAACGGTTTTGTAAGAAGTTCAGCAAAATCTGTGTGGAAACATGGTCGTGAGATGGGTTCCACAAGGCTACAATTTACACAGTTTTAAAGAAAACAGTTAAATATAATCGTTATAAAACTGAACTGTTGCGTGCATTGAAACCTGATGACAAATTAAAGAGGTATTACTTTACTGTTCTGTATGAAAATGGACTGGATTAAAATCTTATTAACTAAATTTGTGTAGTGATGAGACTACCTTTTACACATTTAAAAATGTTCTTCCTCATAACATTCGTATATTGGACATATAAACTAAAGAATGAGAGCTGCGATTGAATCAGTTACCCCAAGAATCCTGATCAGAGTACGCTACGGGTGGATATCTACAGGGCGATTCACGTTGCTCATGCCGAGCTCAGTCAGACATACTCACGTAAAACTGTACTCCAAAGTAAATCTCATTATTGTGCTGTAAATACTTTGGGAAATAAAGCTAATTAAAAGTATGTCATGAATTTGAGGACACGCTGTATTATTTCAACGGGCACACAACACATTATTTCGTCACTTTTATCAGTCATTGTTTTATAAACATAAGAAGAAAGACACATTGTTTGCTCATCACAATAACATTTATTAATACAAGACCACATCTTTTCAACTACGAACTAACAATATACGTTAAGATATTACAAATGACTTCACCATTTAATTACCATTCATAAATTACACGTTATTCGTAATTCACTTTTTATAGGATTTAAGTTTTACACCGTTAAACTTCAGAATTGACTGAATTAAAACTATATAGATTATGGAAGGGATTGTCTGTTCTTTAACAAACTATTTAGAGACAGGTTCCAATTAGAAAGCTTTTCGTGCCTCTATGTATGTCTATCAGAACTCTTCTTCTTAAAATATATTAATCTCATCTCTCTGAATAACTCTGACGTCACAACTGCATGTCTCGTGTGCGTCGCGGCGCGGTGGCCCCATTAGCGCTCGGTGTCGCGGGCGAGATAAGGCCGTTATCACACGGGTCGGGGGGACGTTATCGATCAGTTCTGGCACAGGGGTCGCGGCCACTGGAGTGTGTGTAAGAGCTGATGTCACCCTGAGTAGGGGTGGTGTGAGGGTGGGTGCGGGGACCGAAAATATTACTGATTTACACCCGGCTTGATTAGGGTGAGTGACTCAGGGACTCTCGCCCCGCTGTGGGCCGTGCCACTTGTAAATAAAGTGGATCGAGGACACCTTCTTGGTCAAAAACTTAACTTAAGTTTACATTCAGTATTGCTACTCAAAGCAATGGTTTTGGACAAAAATAAGTCTCAAGTTTTCATTTGTAAAACAAAGAAATTATTTTAACACTACTAGTGGCCTAGTACTTGTTAAAGACAAGCAACACAGACCACTTGCAAGTCTATAAAACGTTATTAGTTGAGCTTTAGCTAAGCCTATCACTCAATGAGCTGGCAAAATTTTATTTATGTCTCAAGAATGAACTGTCCTATATACTTGCATGAAGTCTAATTTTTGTATAGGGAACATTGGGTTCAACGTTGTTGCATGTAAGTATCCATGTTATTGCATTGTATAGTATACCATTGGATTTAGTTGAGTCTGGTCAATTAAAATGGCAACGAGAAAATGTCAAAATGAATATAGTAACCAAACTGAGATATAGACTTGAAAGTTGTTCATACAAACTCAGTTAAGCGACACATGGTGTGATGTTCTACCTCGTACATAAATGGCAACTTATTTTGTTTTCAAACATAAAAAGAAATTAGAGTGTTCGTACATTTTAATTCCGGAATGCATCTTCCACTTATTTTTGTATTGTGTAGGACGATGGTAATGAAAGTTGTAAATAAATGTCAAAGATGACTGACCAAAATTTATCCAACCCTATTTGTAATACGACAGACTTTGATGAAATTTTCCAGCATCTTAGGATCAGCTTCATTACTAACTTTACGGACTGATGTTTTACAACTATACGAGTCGCAACAATACATACGAATTGGAAAATCTTTGTAAGAAATGTGACTGTTATTGAATGCCGCCTGTTTTTAAACAATTGAACATTTTCAAATTGTGGATAAAGTTGTGTTGGACCTCTAAGAACATCTCTACACGAGGTTCGATGTTATGCTCTGTTTAAGCAATACATTACATATTATTAACCACGACTAATTCTGACTTTGGTACGCTGTACAGCCTTAAAACAATACGTTATGTTGGTAACGGCGTATTTAGTGAATCCAATAGTCATTTTGGACAGTTACCTCTCCACTATTCGCTACGCTTTCGCACTTCATATCAGAGTTCGGTTCGATGAACAACCTCTTGCCAAAGCCTACAGTGAAGCTATCACTCGGCTTATGGATATGTACCGTTGTGTACCTCAATTACATTTTATTACAAACTAAAAATAATTATCAGTCATGTAGCAATCTCTGTAAACTTATAACTCTTGTTGAAATAGAGGAAACAAATTTTAAATGTCATTAAGAAAAATACTAATAGTGTTAAACATATATAGCAAAAAAACTATTTTAGAATAAAATTAGTTTTACATCCTATTAAAGCCTACTTGCATCCAGATTTAGAAAAAGAAACACAATTTCTACGAAAGCAATCAGGGAAAGAGCAGTCACGATTACAACCAATTCAATGAGTTACAAAATTAGCTAAATACAATAACATAGCCTAAGTTAATGTAAACATTTGGTGATATGATTAGTTTGGTGTAAGGCGCCATATATTTTATCTGCGAGTTATAAAATAGGGCATACGCGGAGTTAACTCGTATGTTTTCAGTACGATACTACCCATTTTTACGTTTCTTATCGTAATAAACAATGCTACAGTACAACAACAAGTAATTGTTTTAGTTAACCCTCAAGTATTTTAATTAATTTAATGGAATATAGAAGTATTGTATGTGTTACTGTTATTTTAAAAGCTAGAATGTGCGTTATTAATTGAAGTAAATATTATTACATGAATAATTTCCAATACCATGGAACATTTAAGAAGATAGTTATAACTCAATCAAAAGTGTACAATAGGTCACGAATTTTACAGCATTATTTTCCGTCCAATCTTACTATCACATCAACTTAAATTTTTTGGATAATCCTACTGGCGAAACATATCTCATCAGTATCGTCTTATTAGACAAAATCATCCATATTCGACAACTGTACGGTAAACAAAAATCACTTATGCACCTGATGAGACAATACCTCTTTAATTAGATTACACTATATTTTGTAGTGTATGTGTCACCACATTTTAGCTATTTTTGTATCTCTTCAGACGAACATGACTCCAGATTCCAGGATTCAAGTCTGCAACAGCATCAGATTCCAGAGAAAATAGGTGAACTGGAGTTAAACTCAACATTCGCAAAAATCAATAGATTTAGTTTTAATCTCAATTTTAAATTAGCCTATCTGATTTCAATAAAATAGTAATTAATTAGAGTTGTATACCATTATTGTAAATACTTGTGAATGAAACAATTAATTTAAATAGTCATCGTACTAATCTGAATACACCAATTCAGGAAGATGGTTGGGTTAAAATTAGAAATGGCTAACTACTCACGAACACGAAAAGAACCTCTTAATTGGAAAAATAGTAAAAGGTTTAATTGGTACAGACCCGTTTAATTAATTATCGTATATCAATAGTAAAACTTGAGTCTGAAATCGACAAACAGTAACGTTGCAATCTTTAAAAGTGTCGTGGTGACACGTTGCCCCGGACAATGGACGGTAAACAATAGCCCTTTGTCCAGACAAAGCCTCATTGTCCGGGGACAACGTCACTGATAAAGTGTTATTACGACCTCTGATTTGTTTAAAAAGGCTCATTTTTCTTTCTCAGTAGATGCGAGAAAAATTTATATGCATTAATTGTAATGATCTAATATCATTAATAAATATATTTATTGTATTGAACGTATCGTGAATAGCTACTACATTTATATATGATCTTATTACAACCAATTCAATTAGTTTTTCAGAATTCAAATGGTTATTTTAACAAACTAAGGTTTTGAAAGTTTATATAGTGATCGTAGTATTCTAATGAAACAGACCTGCTGTTAACGTTTATAAGACACAATTCTAAATGCCGTACTTTGTTAAAATAAAGTACTTTCAATAGCCTTTACCCTCAAGAGTAAAACTTTAAAGCTTGTAAATTAGAGTCGGAAATAGCTCCGAACAGAAAGATATAACACTCAGATATACATCAACAAACAATTTAAACACTTTTTCACAATTTTAAAAGTTCAAACAAACTTATTTAATTTAGTTCTGGCAAGTTTCTTTTAGTTGGAGACAACATATAAACATTACGACCGATTATTCTAGAGTTAGAATAATAACATCAGCAGCTGATTTCCGTTAGGAAAAAGTGTCAAAATTGAGGAAATTACCAAATTTTCCTAAGCAATTTGTAGCTGTCGAGGGATACCACGACAGTGGTATATTATTGGTTATATTAGTTAGTGAAAAACTCATTTATAATAAATATTGTTTTGAAGGCATCGTTAAAAATTGACATAACAAGAATCGTAGGGTTTCGCCAAGAATTATTTTCCCTATCTCGGTCCAAACAGTGGAACGGCTGATGTGTTAGGATTCCTATACGTTTGTCTAGACATCACCGGACCCACATATATTTAAAGTGCTTAAGTATATTTTTCACGTTTTTTATTTAAACAAACAAAACTTTAGTTTATATTTAGTCTGATACTCAGATTTCTAAATTTTAAATAGTTTGCCTAGTCGCCGTAAAGACTTAATATTGATAAAAGTGGTCACAGCCTATTTTTAGACAATGCTATTGTGTCTACCACTGGCTCAACAGTGATATCAAAGCTGCACTCCCACCCTTTCAGCCATCAAGTGCTGGGATTATGACAATTTTTTTCTTATCCGAGGGTGAAAAATTGGCCGTGTCGCCGAGCTACAAGAGATCAACAATGGTCTACAAGACGTTCAGGGCTCGCAGGTGCCCGCGCAACAATAGCTGGAGGGTCCTCCACCTCCCGAGTAAGAGAGAGGGGACAAAAAATCATATTCGAACAAATTGTGAACAGAGCGGCCTCTCAAACGCGCACTATTTGCCGGGAATGTCGACAAAAACCGTATTATGCCGTGAATGAAAGGCGCCAGCAGCTGGCCGTTTAGTGTAATTTATTGGCGGGAACACCTCTTTATTAGTTATCGGACAGCGGGTCAAGAGTCAGCAGAGAAATCCAAACAGAGATCGAGGGGACTCCTTCAGAAACTGTCTTAATGGACTGGCCATTCTTCGGTTCTGCAGTGGAAAAACGTTATTGATGAATTAGCAGACTTTCCTACAGAGATACATCGGCTTGTGGGGGACCTGTACAACTACAGTATGTACTTACTGGCTCTGTTTACTGTGTTGTCTGTGATTGTGTGATTTAGGACATGACTCAATCCTTAGGCAACTTGGTTGCAAGTTCATAAAATAGTTTCGAATATATTTTAAACTCATTAAAATGGTACCTGACAAAAAATTAGAAGGAACGAAGAACGGTGTAATGTAATCATTATTGTGTATATTTGACACAAAATATTGTTCTTCTTCTATCTCTCTAAGCAGATAAGGAGGGAAATAATATAATATAATTTTTTTCTCTACAACCATAAAGCTCTGAGATTATGTTCTTAATTTTTAAATTTCTTTAAAATGTTTAGGTACGGTTTACTTTAACGCTTACCTACATATAACAAATTAATAGTTATGAAATCATTATTTAATAGTAATATATTATATACGTACAATGATATGGAGGTAATAAAAGCGTAAACATTATGTTCTGCATATTAACTGAAGGGTATTACACGATACTACTGTAGTAGCAATGCCATTTACGAGTAGTATCAGTAAAAATAATAAATAGCTCTATAATAAAGACCCTCCCTAGACATACGGATGAAAGGATTTTATCAATAACAAGCGTTTAATCAACCCTACACTATAGCGTACTGGTTTTTAATTTATTTTTTTATACAAATTTTTAATTTATGATATGTTAAAGCTTTGATATTTATTAAAGTCAAAATGTCAATGTAATATGGTTATGGATGCCTATAGTTCATAGGGAGTGAAGTCTTGTTGTACGATACGATTCGTCTGGACAGATTATGATGCAAGGGTTTTTACTAAGGAGTTGCGTGGATATAAAGTTCATGAACCTGGTGGATCGAAAAACAGGGTTCCTAGAAGATAGGATTAATACATTCTTGGTGCACAAAGTGATAGCAGACAATCACAGACTGGTTTTAGTGGCTAAGGAATTTGAAAGAACAAAATGGCCTAAAAGGTACTTGTATTCTACATGTTGGAATCTCTCAGTGACCGGAAGATTTTAGAGGTTTATTGGATTAATTATCGAATTAGTTAGCCTAATAGGACGGAGTTTTTCACTGACCAAAAGCTTCAATGAAAGCAGCTCCTCACAAAAGCTTCAACGAAAGCAACTAATATATTGGTCTAAGACCGATTGAGCGTAGAGACTTCGCTGTTGAATTAATAAGCATTGAGGACACTCGGTGATCAGATAAAAGGAGGTTATAAAAGAATTAGAGAGTCCGGAGGGTGGAAGATCCTAGAGACCTTGTGGTTTTAGAGATTGGTATCTTCTAGAGATATACTAGTTGCAGAGATCAGAATCTCCAGGCCGGGTCCCTAAAGGCTAGATGATACTAGAGAGCCGAAGATTCAAGGCAAGAGGTGGTTCAAGTGATGAAATTTCCGAAGTTAAGATAATTTTTATGTTAATAAACATATCCGCCTCTTTAAATTATTATTGAACGCAATCGTTCGACCGTACAAAAGCGAACGTGGTTGATTAATTTAGATTAATTTCTCAACAAAGTAATTGATTTATAGCCTTTCTTTAGTTTTGTATTGGAAATCATAAACAGAAAAAACGTACCAAAGACAAAGACAAAATGCACAGTGACGAATCATGAGAATATACCCTAGTTATTTACATCCTGTGGTTAATTAACAGCAAGACACAATGTACCGTATCGTTGCTATAGATGGTATTGTTACAAATATTCCCGAAACGTCTTGGCGTTGCAAAAGAAATTGAAAATGGAATTAGGTAGAGAGCAATAGTAGCGGTATCGCCATAGCAAATTGTTTTGGGTGATATTAAATTTACGATTGTAGGTCTCACAGAACTAAAGAGAAATAATTATGCTTAAAGCGATGTCATAGAATCTGGTAAAAACATTAAACGCGATAGGCGTTAACTCCGTCTCGTAAAATTGTTTAAGTCACAAAAGTGCCAAAGGAGGGGAAGCGCCAACCCTCGTTTAATTCACGGTTCAAAACGGGGGTGTTTAAATTTAAACCTAATCAGATTATACGAGAGTGAGAGAAGCAGAATATTCTGTCAATAACGTTAGCGCATATGACAATAATATCTACAATTGTATTACAACTGGCTGTTACCCACGGCTTTGCACTCATTTCTACGCAGTTTAACAAGGGCGTTATATCAACATCTTTTTATTGGTATCCTAAGCGACCCTTGAATAATCAAAGGTCATTGGGAGATATGCTCATATCCAGAACCATAAGTATATAGATGTGGTTCAGAAGTCAGCATCCCGAATTTTTAACTAACCTGTTGAGTGCTAAACTTGTCAACTAATGCATTCAAAAAAGTAGAGTATATATATATCCATGCGTTCTGAGCATGAAATGACATGACTGACTATGAAAATGCAATTGCGTTTGGTTGAGTCGATTCTTAAATTTCTAAAATTACTTTTTTCATTTTTTTATTCAAAAACAGCAATGCCTTTTTATAATATAAAGCAACACAAAGAAGTGATTAGTTATTACATAACTCGTTATGACAATAATATAATTCTAAGAAGTTTTTAATGTATTCTAATTCCAGTATGATATTTAAGTCCTTTAGAGCTCTTGTAGTCGTAAAGATCACTCAAACCGCTGTATCAGAGAAGTCAGTAATGTTCTCCTAAGTACTTCTTGGGATTCACCAAAGAAACCAATTCCATAAGATACTATATTTCCCTACGGCTGAATCCTGTACATAGGGCCATTTGAGATACTTAAAACTCAATCATTGCCGAGCAAACAGATCGTGAATCTCGTTCCTGATTACATGAACGATACATATTTTAGATCGACTCATGAGACCAGCTCAGAGATAAATCCGATATAATCGTCTCAAGTAATGTCTAAATATTATTTGTGGTAATCATATCTTGGTTTTTTGTAATAGATACGAATAGTTGTGAAGTGACTCTGTCTGTTATTACTGGTAAAGAATGATATATGAGGAAAGCGATCGTAAACCAAATGTGCTTTCTACAAAATCAGCCAGACTATATCAACAAGGAGTAAAGAATAAATAACTAAATAAAAACTACCAAATAGTAAGAGACATTGTAAGACGGAAATAGGTACATTTCATTACTAGTCTACAAATAAATAGATTTTATAATCCTACTTGTAAAATAAAAAAATAAGTAGGGCATAAAAACGGATAATTGATACATAAGTAATCACCAATCATGTGCCCACGATTTTGTGGTTTGACGTGGGCGCGTTTTCGTTATAATGAATGTATCAATTATCATTTTCTTATGATCAAGGTTTTATTTGTTTTGAATTTTACAAGTAGGGGTTTTTTAAATCTTTTTCTTTCGAATATTTTTAAATGCATTTAATCACTATTACACAATTTTGGTACAAATGAAATTGATATTATGAATCTGCTTTTATACAAGAGATTTTATTTTACTCATTATATATTATATATATAAATGAACACACACACACACACACACACACACACACACACACACACACACACACACACACACACACACACACACACACACACACACACACACACACACACACACACACACACACACACAGAGTCTATAATTATGTTTTTTTTATCATATTTAAATATAGGCTATATTCTTTATACATATCTATCTATAATGACCTTAATAGCAGTTATTATACTGAAAAACTATAGTAGCTAATAAAATTAGTTTTATCAAACATGTATTTACTTCAATATTACAGTAAATTAGTAGATTCAATAGACTCAATTATAAATTAAATTTCTTAGTATCAAACCTTTACTATTTGAATGTGTTTTATGGGTACAATCAATTTATTGTTATATTACCTCGTGCATCTTTTGTACACAAGTAGGCCACGCTGGGGTACTTGGTTAAGTTCACTTACGTCTGCGTATCATGCAACTCAATAGAATCTAACCAGTGAAACTTAATAATTTTCAGGGAGCAGAATGTTACCTACGTTTAAGGACGCATATACATACTTTGCAAACACTCATAAGTACGTATGTCTGTTTTATAGAAATAAATAGTTTTGTATTATTTGACTGATTCCGGTTGTAAGCTATCTTTAAAATTTAAGTCTCTAGTTCTTCAGGAAGTAGTTTAAAAATATTGTACTTAGAGATGTGCCAGAAAGCAAGTACAAACTTTTGTTTTAGACCCATCCTATATGGGATCCATGCTTTAATTTTTTTCATCAGGAATCCCAATGAACAATCCACAGTATGAAATTTAGGGCCTTTGCCATTTAACTTGTTATGAAGATAATATTTCAGATTTTTTAAACGTTCAAGCTTTGTATTAAACCAAACTGTGAAAAAAATGACAATATTAAGGCACATAACATGTAAACAAGCAAACGATCTATAATGAAAAGGTTGTGATTAAACGAGAATAATGCTTATAACATTATAATGTTGTTACTTAAATATGACTGTTTAAATACTATAATAATGCCATTTTAATAGTTTATGAAGGATATGAAAGTTATATTTCTCCCTTTAACATAATGTATTTAATATATTTTCACTGGTTTTTAACAAATTCATACCTTGGTATAGGGTAGATAATACTATAATTTTGAAATTTAGGGTCGCTAGTTTAGCGGTGGGGTGGCTGAAAATGTGTAAGTAAGATTAATACTCGTATGTTACTTTATTTTGAAAACTCTTACAAGTAAAGAAGCAGTATACATAAAAGTAATTCTGGAATGACAAAGTAAAAACACGAACCCGTTTTTCTAAATATTTGATATAAAATGAGCTATTTTTAGCACTCTTATAAGTGTGCAATCTTAAATAAAAAAATATCTGTACAGTCTAATTTTAACCTCTTTCGCCTGCAAAAAAATGTAATCACATAAATAAGGGAATTTTACCTAAATTTGATTTTAAACTTTAAGATTAGTCATCAATTAATGTGTAGTCTATGTGTACAAATTACGAATGTTAATATTCAAGATTTGATGGTAATATATAAATTGTCTTTTTAAAAAAAATGTCATATTTCATTTAAGTAATCTTATTAGGTAATAAACTAAACATTGTTCTGACTAAGAAAGAAATGTAGTCATGTACTACACGTATTATGTTAAAATGATTATTTATGTAGAGATCTGCAGACTCCGACAGTGGGCCAGCTGAGCCGGCGGGGCGAGGGCCCGGGGTATTCGGGCAGATAAAGTTGTTGGTCACGCTGACACAATTGGTCTCGAGGGGATGTTTACCACTGGCTTTTGTTTGTTGTGCTTCGCCCTTCCTCAGGCCGCTGATTTGCATTTGTTAAGCACCGTTAGATCAATCTTGTCCAAGTAAAGTTACGCTTCTTTTTACATCCCCGATACAGTTATACTCTACCAAAACATTGGTTTAGAAAATAAATTATAATATATGTATGTATATAATTAATTATAAACCTTTTAACACTTTTTAAACTTTTTATTTTCATACTATGTACATTTCTAATTCTGGGAATTCATCTTCAGGTACTAAGGTTAAGTTAAATTAACCTTAGTAATTAATTTAACTTAACCTTGAACTTAACCTTAAAGTGTTTGATAAATACGTATATAATTATATACATATTTATCAAACACTTTTCGAGGCTACATCTCTAATATAATATATGTTTAGGTAAAGAATATGTGTGAAAGGTTTTAATTTTGTTAAATATATAGGTACCCGTACAAGTCATGAAATACAAATTACAAGTGTTGACAATACATTTTTAAAATGTGAGAAGAGAAGAGTATACTAAGTTGCAAAGTAAGTATTCCACAATTTTATTGTATTAGTGGTGTATGATTGTATATCTCTATCAACCAGCTCCATGAGTGATAGGCTATGCTCAGCCAATAATGGTAGAAGTTTATTGCAGATTAACTAAAGTTCTGAACAACTTTAACACATTATTGTAGCAAATTTGTTTTGAGTATTTTTTAAATAAATCTTTAATTTTGTTTTCAGGGGGGGGGGGGTGGTGATGTAATTTTGCCAAACAAATAAAACATACGGTTTAAGAGTTTGCCGTGCTGGCTGCCATCTTGATTTTTAAGCCAAATAAAAACACTGCTAAACGTCAAAAACATTTATCATCTTAGATTTCGTCATAGAATTGTGAGAGACTTTTCAATTTAAAGCAATGATTAATTCGCATCCAAGTGCCTTTTTGCTATAATTTTATTGATTGTGTGAAAAAAATGTTTAAACTTTTTTATCTTTTAAATATTTAACCGCAATTACCACTTTTATTCTTGTGTAATTGTATGTTTCATCCACTCCGTTCCGAAAAAAAATATATTTTTGGATCTAAAATACGAATTTGGTTGTAAGGTCAAAAATGCGTGGACGCTGTAACTCTATTTGTCTTATGTTTTTGACCTTGAAATTCGAACAATTTCAGAGACTAACATTTATCTTACAATTTTAATGTTAATTTACAAATAAATAACTCGCTTTCAATGTGTATGAACTTTTGATCCAGATAGGAGTCTGGATTGGGGTAAACATATGCATCTAAGATATAATACAACTGCTAAAAAAAAAAAAAAAAAAAAACGTTCCGCAATTAAGACCTCAAAGGTTTGACAAGTATTTCTAGCGACAGTATATTAAAGATCGCTTGTTATGTTATCATGACCAGTAAAGAAAAAATATATATATCTATAAGGCCTACGTGATATTACGAAGTAACTGTGCTAATGCCCATTTACTGATCGAATAGTTTACAAATTTAAAAACAGTTGTGAGGGGGAAAAATTGCCACTCTAGTATCTCTATACATATGTATGTATCTTTCAATTGAAGTAGGCTATGACGTGACTTTTTTATTCAATACAGTAGATTACTCGTCCCTTACAAAATAAATCATTTCTATAAACATTTAGGATATAACCAACATCCGCATGAGTATAACATTACTGATGATTATTATTCAGGCATTTACAAATCAAAAGTTTTACAAATCTAGAGATATGTAACTGTAAAACAACATTGTTCTAAGATATTTCGATTTGGTGAAGACTGATTCAAAAGGGGATGTAGACTCAAATTCAGAACCTGCATGCATTTTTCCACTCGGTAAATTACTATACAAAGCTCTAGCGGATTTAACGTGTGCAGTCGTGCTGAAAACGATTTAATAAGCAACTAACTCATTAAAAGAAAAATCATCGCCCCATTTCACACGTCTGGCGGATCCAAAACCTCTTGAAATCATCCGAAAACATTTCCACCCAACCTGGCTGAAACAGCTGATTACAGCGTGTGGGCAAAGTCATCCAGAGCGCACAGAGTGGAAGAATTCCAAACACCTCCAATAACAATTGAACGGGCTTAATTTGAAGGAAACGAGCAGATCGCTCGGCAGGTCTTTGTTGGGGATGAATAAATCGCAGTGTTCCCCCGCCCGGAATGTTGCACAATGCTCGCGACCCTATATCAACCACAATTAACTCTGCTGCTCCGGTAACTCCGATTCTCGGTTTTAAAACGCCCAGCAATCATATTTTTCGCGATTCCCGCGTTTTCCACATCTGCCGGTATTGGGCGGACGCGCCGGTCCGTTGTATGATAAGTCGTTTTGGCGATTTATCACGTCATGCCTACATTCCCAGTGCAGCCAACTGTGAGGTTTGTATATCTTCTGTTAATTCAGTCCTACCAACTCATGTGTGGTTGGATAACTGCTATTGTTTAATCTCTGATTCTTTATGGCTTCAAGAGATATAAAACCTCCCGCAGAAAATATGTTTCAGAGAAACGTTTATTCCATATAGTGTTTGCGGAGTAGTACGTGTAAGCATTGTTTGATGTATAATTAACAATTTACAATTAACTTTACAATCGCAGTATTTAATTACGTTGGTGTTTATGATGCCAAGAAAATATATTTAAAACTCTGTGGAACTTACAGTATGTACCTATATGTAATAAAATTGACAAAACTATTATCAAAATACCAAAAGAGAGGTTTCTCCAGTTCAGAATGTATCCAGTTTAGAGAGTTACTGTATTGTAAACCTCTTAAATAAGGTTTGGTTAGCGCAATCGGCCTTGGTTGGGATTTTAACAATTGTTAAGGTTACAGTTCTTTATTATTATTATTTCCTTGTAGCCAGGAAGAGTGGGAAAATAATGTATTTATCAATACAAGAGGAATTATAAACATTTAAAGTAGACATTTTTGGCATTTTTATAATTGCTAAAAAACGGCCGAAGATAAAAATGCAAAATTTTACAGTGTACAGTATACACGAGTTTTATTATCCACGTATGGACGTGATGTAATCTTTATATATATATATATATATATATATATATATATATATATATATATCTTGTGTGCGTGTTTGTGTGTATGTGACTGAACTCCTCCTAAACGCCTAGACCGATTTTGATGAAGTGTTTGTGTGTGTTTTCAATGGAATTCGAGAATGGTTTAGATTCACAATTTGGTCCAGTGGAAAATGTTTTATTATTTAATGTTTTAATTTCTAAGTAGTTGTTGATTTTAGAATGTTTTACCTTCGATCCGGCAGGCTGCGCTGCGACACGTAATACAAAATGAACTGATACTTAACAGCTGTTAATACTTTCAGCTGAAGTCCATCAAAGATGCAGAAACATTTGTTTACATCAAAAATTTAGAAAATTAATACTGTAAAGTGCTTGATTAGTATTGTAATGCACATTGCATAGACGAAGTTATTACCTAATTTTAAATTTAGAGTGCACCAATGATCAATAAACTATCTAATGCAATGAAAATACTATTGAACGCTGTTATAAAAACCACCTCTTTGTACAAAATCGTGAAAGTTTGTACATAAGGTAATCGAATTTGGTTAGATCGAAGGTAAATGAAAAGAGCCGAAAGAAGACGCTTTATGATCGAAATTGGTTTTCATTGATACATTTTCTTGACCGGAGCACAAGGCAAACTCCACAATAATACTGGAAATATCTTAGACAGAAAATTAATGTTAACAAACCGAATTTGATTCTTCATAACCAAATTAGTTTATCTACATTCATCTATATAAAGTCATTGTACTGAATAACTGATCAAAACCTAGAAAAACCACGAAAGACACATGCAGGAAATATGGTTCATACCTTCATAATGCGCCCAAGAGGCTCACGAAGGAACGACTATCAATTATCTCAGGAGTGTTTAAGAATGTGACAGAAAAAGAATACGTGAATATAGTGTACTATGTTTCAACAGGAAATTGCGTGCGAAGCCGCGGGAAACAGCTAGTAATTTATAATTTAAGAAAATTTCATTTTAACGCATATTGCACCTAATTAATTTAAGAAAGCAAAAAGGTTAATAAATTATTTTAATGAAATTTAAATGTTCTAAACAAATATATTTTAAACACTTTGACTACCAGGCATTTAAAGTGTACTTTTACCTCCAGCCCAAGTGGCTTTCATCATTTTAGACGTTCGCTACCATATATATTTGATACACACAATAACTTTCACTCAGCCCATGTGTATTTTATTTATACACACAGAAATGGTCATGTTTCTGCTGCTGTGTATAGCTTATCTGCACACCTATCATTACAACTAATGGCTCTCTTTGTTGGTCTGGGCCCAGACTGCCACTGGTTGCAGTGGTCCGGGGATTGGCCACCAGGGGCAGCACTAGTCATCCAATGTTTTGGTTTACAAACCAGGCTGTTTTTTTACTAGGTACTCTTATAAAATTACATTTGTGTTTACATTAGATTGTTTACTTATTTTCCTACATTGCACAAAGAAATTCAGGTTCTTGGGGTTTTTTGTCCCATCTTGCGTACATGATTTTATTACCCAGGCCCATGTGTATCATATTTTTACACACTTCATAAACAGCTCCCTATGGGCATTAGGCTATTTTTTTCATGTATTCCCATATTCCTGTACCCATTACCAGTACAATGAGACACTTGGACCATATTGGGTAGGTACTTAAATTAATAACATTTTTAAAGTATAATTTCACTGTGTATAAAACAAATACACATGGGCCGCCCATAAACTTAAGTGCGTATATAAATAATACACATGGGAGTTAAAGTGTTAATCCCTTTCATCTTTTATATAGCCTAAATACTAGAGATGCCACGAATGTGATAGTGATTTAGCCGAAGCGCCGAATATTCGGCGGCCGAATGTTAGGCAAAATATGTGCATTTCGCGCGATAGGTTACTATTTGTCTCAGTGCTAGGCCTATATGTATGAGATTAACAGAGCGGGAATAGGCCTATTTGTTTCATTTCTACGTAGATCGCGTTACACGCATTAATTTGTTTAATTTCATGTTAAAATATTCCCGTTTGCTTGCCCAAAACTGTAGAATGTTATCTTTTAATAAGAAATCATCCATTTGGAAATATTATTAGATTTGTAGTACATAGCCTATAATAAACTGGCTGTGTGTTTGCTATGTGACAACAAGATCTCGCGGGTGGAGAAGGAAAAAGAGAGTCTAAGTTAAATATTCATACGTATTACAGTATGTATTTAGAAAGTTTATTAGTTATAATTTACGCACTATTTAATTTAGTTCTTACTATTTCGTTCACAGACTAATTGATAGAAATCAAACAAATACGTTTAAACATTTTATTTATTATATTTTTAACTCAGAGTAAACTCACCATTAAACTCAAAGATTAATAACAATCAGTCGGTATTTCATTGGTTTTAGCTATTGTTAATTAACTATGAGTAGTTTTTTCGTACAGAGTGCGTACCTACTTTGTACAAGGTACCTACAGACTTGCGCGTTCGAATCTCGGGACTTAGACTATGTATCCTAAAGCGCTTGCATTTCTACATTCAAACAAATTTAATACTTTTGTAAAATCAGTTTAAATAAGCTAAATAAGCCGTCCTTAAAGTATTTATTTATTATTTTATTGTTAATATGGAGGAGTCTCACAATCCAGCAGTGGACTGTAACGTTGATGATGACGTGAGTACAACAAATTATTTTAATCATTGTTTTATTTTCTATTCACAGCTACAACTTCTTTTAAAAACCATCTCATAATCTGAGTATGTGGAGCAGTACGCTATTTTAACTACTGTTCCTCCGGCTAGTGGCAGCAGAAGTGACGGTACTCTTAATCTAACGCCTGCTAGATACGTCACTACCAGGTACTTTTAAAACAGGTAATTCTGAAGGAAATAAGGGAAAGAAAATTGTTGTAGAATATTAATGATCCCAAGTTTATATAATATCATTATTTAATTGGTTAGATGGTCTCATTCGACAACGAACCGCTTTCACTTG
This sequence comes from Homalodisca vitripennis, assembly GCF_021130785.1. Lineage (NCBI taxonomy): Eukaryota > Metazoa > Arthropoda > Insecta > Hemiptera > Cicadellidae > Homalodisca > Homalodisca vitripennis. The sequence goes on along the minus strand of NC_060209.1, from coordinate 132,273,227 downwards.
TTGTACGGATCGGCTTCAAAAGGCTTATGGAAAAGACAGTGAGTGCCTCAATATAAAATACCTGGTCGCACTTTCATGACCGAAATAGTTACTATAGTTATTATATTATATAAAGAGATCGTAACAACTATACTATAGGTAGCCTAGATATAGCTAGATTGTTTGATAATATAGTTTTAGTAATTATAACTCCAATATCTTAAAAAGTATATCCGTTATACAAAATGTACTGACATCATGTCATAAAATGACGAAGAATATATAACAGTCCACACACATTTTAAAGGTTAACAGAAGCATGACATTTTTAGGGACATTTTATGTCCTCTTTTTCTGGCGTCAATTTTCATAACCCTAAACGTATGTAGTGCAAAACTCAAAAAAGTATTTAAAGTTAGTGAAATTGCAGTCCAGTTGTGGGTCACTAGTGGAGTAAAATCGGTTGTTGAAAAATACTGCACATAAAATAAGCGTTTGCATTAACAATTTTGATTTTTTTAAATCTGTATTATTTTTTCTTTATATTTGACTTTCTGCGGTACACTACTGAATACAAAATATTCATGAGGGTTATCGTCAGGAAAAAATGCAATTTTTGTATTTTTTCCACTCATTTAATCTAAATTACGGTATAAAATATAATTTTGCAGTTACATTTTCAAATATAATTGGGATGAAATGATGAAAAAAATTCTCGAAAATTCTCAAATTCCCTTGCACTGACTGAGCAGATATAGGCGACATTAAAGATGCAATAAACGGCCGAACTAACTAATCGTCATTTGCTTTTTCCCTCAGCAAATATACATCTAAATAATTAAATGTCGAAACATCGATATTAATTAGATTCTAACTGACAAAAAAATACATACGATCCAAAGCGTAAATTAATCAGATTGCTTTCCATAACATTAGACTATTGCCGTTTTGTAATTTATTATATATTTATATTGAAATTATTGTCATGCAACGGGGTTTGAAATTTGCAAAGTTTGTGGAAGAGAGGCCACTAAACATATAGCCAGACAGGATAAATAAGTTGAAAGTATTAATGAAGATAATTAGAAACGAATATTATTTAGGTATAGTCTATGTGTTCACTGTGTTTATGTAATGTGTATATTCGCCTGCAGTTAATTAATGATTTAGGTCTTTATTTCAGACAAAGATCTTATACTTAATCTGAGTCGCACAATATTGAGACATAAATACATTGATATTACAAGACTTTACATAGAGTCTTGATGATCGGATTTATGTTCAGTTCTGTGGTGCTCGTGCTACCTGCAAAAGACTGGCGAGGGAATACTACTCGACATACATCCACACTGTTCCACTCGTCTATTCAAGGAAACATTCGTGCCTTCTAGAATCATATCAAATCTTCTAAGAGGGTACCGTCTCTTCCCTCAAAAATGCAGCTTGATGATGAATCTGCGGACAACCCGCAGGGTATCTGTGATTTGTTCGCCAAGTTATTTTACTCGGTCTACAGGCCCTCGTACTAAATCTCAGTGTATTGAGGCAATAACTTTGTTCGCCAAGTTATTTTACTCGGTCTACAGGCCCTCGTCACTAAATCCACCAGTGTACAACCTTGAGGCAATAACTTCTATATTTTCATGTCAATTTACTTGTGAGGAAGTGGAGCCGTGTTGAGGTCGCTCTACAGAAACAAGGGCGCTGGCCCCGATGGTATCTCCCCTATGATCCTGAAGCATTGCAGCGGTGTAATATCACCTCATATCGCAATTTACTTCAACGCTCTTATGGCTGCTGGTATCTTCCCTGCTAATTTAAAGATTGGATATATAACACCTATTTTAACGTCTGGATCTCCTTCTGATATTAAGAACTACAGCCCTATAATTATCCAGTCATCCCTGGCTAAGGTCTTTCAATCGCTCGTCCTTCGAAGATTGACGTTTAACTTCAAGGGTGTTATCAACATTGAACAACATGGTATTGTCAAAGGGCGTTCGACCACTTCAAACCTCTTATCTTTTCAAAATATTATCATCAAAGCGTTTTCTAACTCCCACCAAGTTGATGCCATCTACACAGATTTCTCGAAAGCATTTGATCGAGTTAGTCACAACCACCTTGTTGCTAAGCTCAGAGCTGTTGGTGTCGGTGGGGCGCTCTTGTGTTGGCTGGGATGTTATCTACAGGATAGTTTTCTTCAGGTGCGAGTGGCGGGCTCACTATCCCAACCTTTCCCAGCTGTTTCTTGTGTACCTCAGGGTTCCTTACTGGGACCAGTGTTGTTCACAATCTTCGTTAATGATCTGGTTCAATGTGTGGGTTCAAATGTTCTACTTTTTGCTGATGACGCTAAAATTTTCAAAGAAATTACATCTGTGGAAGATTGTGTGTCCCTACAGGAGGGTATTGATTTGTTAATACACCGGAAAAACTCTACTGATAAGAAGTTCCGACTAATTTGGATTTCACTGACTGAGGTATTATTTCATTTTCCTTAGTATATTCCGATCGGAAGTGATTATTTTTGTTTTTTTTCTCGATAATTATATATTTATTAGTCGGCGTTGAATTAATACCTAAAATCAATCTCGTAACATAATTATAAGTACTACTTTTACCTCAACCACTCAACCAGTGAAATCCAGAATCGTCAAAACTTCTATCTATAGAGAGCTTTTCTTCGGTATTTACCGACCGGAAGTGATTTTTTTCTCGATAATTATATAGTTAGTCGAGTACAGTTTAATGATAACAAAAACTCGTCGCCCTAACTCAATAAAAAATACCACGTTTACCTCAATAACTGAAGTCCGAAGTAGTTGAAGTTCTAATCATTAGAGTTTTTGGAAAACAACCTCCCCAGACATCTGGACTTCTTTAATATGAGCTGTGATACTTTCAAGTGAGAATAACGACTAGCCTGTCATGACTTACATATCATTTGATAACTTTTTCCCCCATTATCCTTGTTATGTTATTAACTGTTGTTGTTACTCTGCTACACTGTTATTGTTTGTGCTTGTCTTTTGTTATTTATGTATAATTACGACTGTGCCTCTTGGTTATATATTTACATTTATTGCTTGCATTTTTGTTTTTAATAGTTTTTTTCTCTGTTAGTATTTATATATATTTTACTCTTGATATTCATTTACAGTCTTTTCCCATTGTTATTTACTTTTATATAGTTTATTTGCACTGTTATTATTTACCATTTTACTTATTCATATGTCACGTCTTATACAGTAATGTACATGTATTTACGTTAAATATTTTTCTCAGTTTTTATTTACCACTATAACTAATTAGTATTTTTTACTCTTTTCATTCATTTATAGTTCAGTTTTCATTATTATTTATTTTTATATAGTTTACTTGTACCGTTATTATTGATCTTTTTATTTATTCATATAATGTCACATCTTGTACAGTAGTGTATTTAAGTTAAATACTTTTCCCATTTATTATGTACTACTATCACTAATATCTATTTTAATTTATACATTTCTTATTTATTGTTAGTTATGCCTAGATTTAATTTCCAGTCCAGTTGCATGTTTGGTTTGGCCCTTTTCTTCTAAGTAGCCTATTATTTAATTATTAATTAGTCATCTTATCATAAGTTTATAAATGTAAATGGGGTTTTGACCGTTGAAAGGAAATAAATAAATATATGTTACTTTATAATTAAGGTGAGTAAAATTAATATCGAGTTAAAATTTTGACTTTTCGCATATGGAGAGATACGATTACATACTAAAAGAACCAGTAACAACGCCCACCCTTTAATTGGAGGAACAATTAAACTAAAATATTTTTAAAAGTAGAGTGTAATTTTTCTACAACAGCACGGCCAGAGACAAAATATGACAAATTTGATAGAGGTTTACTTTGGCGACTAAGTAAGATAGAGTAAGTGCCTTAATAGAGTTTACATTAACTTTTCTAAAGATTACGATTAGTCCTAACGTTTTGTATTATTTCAAGGTAATTTTTTTTTTAATTTTGTTCAGTTCATAGTGAATAACTAACAAAAATTAGTTTTCGATATGTTTTAAATTTATTTGTAGTTCAGTAATATTGAAAAATAATGTTGGTGGTCCGCAAAGATCAATACTTGTACCATTGTTATTTAAAAGTAATAATATTTCCCGAACAATAACTAATCTACAAGACTCTATTGTTTAATGGAGATTATACGATATGTAAAGTTATCTTTAGTAAAACACAGAGACTGGTAATAACGATGACATATAAGCAATATTAGTTTTTAATCTGGAATATAAGATAAATTCATCTTCAATATAACATAGATATGAATAGTTTATTTAAACGAGCTCTAAAAAACTTATTATCAAATAAATCCAATGCAATTTATTTTTTAACATAGTTTTCACATACGTCACCTCACCAAGTTTAGTAAAACGTGTCGGCGAGGTCCAGTAAATTGATTTGGTTTTTAAACGTAATCCTGAATGAATGTTGATATCAATTTGTTTATGTATATAATACATACAACAATCGTGTTCCTTGTTTGTTACTTCCAAAAACTGTTGATTCATAATTAATGATACCAAATTTGATGATTATTTTTGATTGAAAAATAATGAAAATCTAAAACCTCTACATTTTGAAACCCTCGCGAGCCGAAATTAACAAAAGGAATATTATTTATTACAGCATTGTTGGTCAAATATTAACTTTTACCATTGAGATGCAAAGCACAAAAGTTTGTTCTACACGAAACATTGTTTTTTATAAAATAATAATCAAGCTTTCAGAGTAATATGTTGCTAAAAATTTGATGATCTAAATAAGAATTTCCTTCTACATGTATATAATATATGACTACACAAGGCCTATATGAACTAAAGAAACAATCTTACTACATTTTCGGAACATATTTTTCAAACATTTGTACTATTTCACATTTTGATAAATTTTGATGACAGTTTTAATTTTTCCTTAGTATAAACTGTTGAAAATAATTCAAAATCTTTTTGAATTTAGGAAAATTATAAATTATTTGTTATTGGTTGTATGAACTGAAGATTGGCTCACAATTCAAACTGTGTAATAGAGAAATTGTGTTTCTGGCCATGATTCAGTTATCAGTAGAAATCAGGACGATAAAATGACGAGAGAAAAGTTTTAAAAATATATTACAATAGGTGATATTATGCAGCCAAAGTTCTGCAGCTATGCCAATTGATAGTTTTGGGATGAATAGCGTCTTCAGAAGAAGTCTTTGGAGGCGGTAGACCGTGATCGACGATGCAAGTTCTACGAGACAATCAAAACCGGTTTGGAGGAGCGATGGTTTTCTTGGCAGGTGAGTTTCGCCAAACATTACCACAAGCGCCAGCCAATAAACTTACACGAGTACATTTGTGGAGTTCATCGTTGTTGTAGAAACACATTAAGGCACTCAAATTAAATATGAATATGCGTGTCTAGTTGCAGAACCACCCGCGAAAAAAGTCCCAGTTAAAATTTGACTGGCTTCATTACATTCCCCAGTTCAAAATTTTTCCAGTTCATAGTCAGAAAAAGAACTCATCATAAAGGTATTCTCAATAAATGCTCAAAATTACAAAAACTCGTTTGATTGATCAGACGTGTCATTATTGTTGCGAAACAAAATGATCAATTAATTAAATTTCAAGAGTCAAAGAAACATTTCTGAAGCATTAATGACATAATCGGTGGATTCCATTACTAGCCAGGCATGACAATGGCAACAACCGAATAGAATTTTTAAACTCGTTGGAACTACCCGAATTGAGGCCTCACAAGCTTCAATAAAAAGTCGGTTCGGTACTCATAATGTTGAGAAAAAAATCCCCTTTAAAAACATTGTATAGGCGACTTATTCAAAGCGGACCTTAAAATCTGTTAGAAAGGATTTGCTTTTTTCCGACACTCACCTCCATTCCTTTTCAGTGACAGTTTGCTTGCAGAATCTAACGAAAGAAACCCGTATAAGTTGAAACTGTTAAGTTAAAACAGCATTTCCGTGACAACGGCAAAAGAGCAATACCTGGTAATAATAATAAAATAATAAATAGCAATATATAAAAATTTAATAATAATAAAATGGAGACATTCAAAGTAAGCTTCCAAGGGGCAAAAGCGAAGCCCCTATGTTGACCCGAAGTCGCGTAACCTTTTTTAATATGGTTATCGTTAATGTCAAAACTTTAATTAACTACAATGATCAAAAACTGTATTAATAACATAGTAAGATAACTTGCTGGAGTAGAGGTAACGGAAACTCAGATACACTAAGAGTAATCATACATTGTAGGGACAATCAGAAAATATACGTGTCACGTCATATGTACATATACTATACATATATACTATAACAATAATGATAATTTAAAGAGTTATTTTTATAATCTAACATACTAAACAGTAAATAGATAAATGCTTAGCTACACAAATTCAAAAACAATAAAGGTATTCGAATAATCACGCAAGTAGCTTGCACAATTTCGAGTACATTTCTCATTTCATTCTTGAGATCAGACGATCTGGCAGAAAAGAAATGTTACAGATCCCCCCCTCCCCCTCCCACCACGGTAGACAAAAGAGAAATTGTGTCAGCCAACGCTTCAATAACGCTCAACCATATCCCATGGTTGGACATTCACCATCATAGAACTTTATATGTATAAATGAGATTTATGCAAAATATAAAATCTACATATGAAATAACTGTCGAACTATCTTTCCACCAAGTTAGCCTACTAGTCTAAATACCTAGTCACTAAAAGGTTATGCTGTATGCGTTGGTGTAGTTAGACTACACATGTTAAGATGTCACGGGTTAAAATCTCATTTGCTACTCAGTTTACATTCAATAATTTATTTATTCTGCAAAGTTCTCGTTATCATCATGATTACCCATAAGATCAATGTATAAACATATTCGCTATCGCTCAGCTAAATTACAGTTTGAGGACTTTAACTGCGCGCGTGACCTTGAGTGTGTGGTGATAGACGGGAGGGGTGGCGGGGTACCGTTATGCGCTGTGTCCCGAAAACATTAATTGTGACTAATGAGTAAAACCCTCCTTTCTGGAATCGTATTGGTCCAAATAACTCATCACACTCGCTACAATCAGTCTGTTTGGTGACAGTGCTGATTGTGGTGGAATTAAATAATAAGAGAATACCAAATAATAGCAATAATAGGACTTAACCTTGTTTTTCAGTTGTTATAGCGTTGTTTAACGTGTTTTAGAAAATAACGTATTTGTCAATACTAATCTGCAAATCTAAATGGTGAGTTTAAAGTCGTTAAAGAGATTGTTGCGCCTTCATCTCAGCGACTAGCAAGTAAACGCAACCAGCCACACAGAGAGCGTTTATTTGTTGAAAGGGTAGTATTTGGACCCTACGAGCACAGCTAAATTCCTCCAACTGTACATGGAGGGACATGTACCATGATCGAACTCAGCGTTGCCTAAATAAAAATGAATCTTTCATGCAAACACTCAAGACTATAGGTCAGATCATTTTCTAGGTAACGTGCGGAAACAGACAAACATACATAAATAATAGCCCCACGCGTTATAGGCTTCGCTAACGCTCAGCCAATCTTAGAAGCAGGGTTTTTTGGAGTAGTAAAGTCAATGTTTCAGTAGTAAGTTACATGTACGCGGTTGTATGTACAGTAGAGACAAACACTAGCTTGATGTCTCGACACGCACACGCACACACACACACGCACCGCTCCAGTAGCTGTGACAATATTTCTGTCTCTTCTGGCGTGTAATGCGATTAATTTAGAATTTTAACAACCCCTCTCTCCAAGTGTCGTCTGTTATAACTTAAGGTTTGGAGGGTGACATTTCCACCGTGACAAATTTTATTCTTGTAGCGCTCTCTCTCTCTCTCTCTCTCTCTCTCCTGCTCCTCCTCCCTCCTTGTCGTCTTGTAACGATTGATACCGCTTTACAGTACAAAATGTTACAATATTATTATGAAGTTTACCTTTTCACTCTCATATTTTACAATTTAAAAATCTTATTCCGTTGTGTTATTGTATTTTATATCTGTTTCAGGTTTTTGTATTTTTGCTTAAGATATGGTAAACAGCGTGCCAAGTAAATTCAAATTTTCTCATTGACACTTTTGCTTTAATCTTCGGACATACAATTCCCATTAGATGTAAAATGATATTATTGAAATTTTAGTAGGCCAGGAATTGTAATTTTGCAGTTCCGATGGGGTTATGTGACCTACCAAAGAATCCTAATGGGACGCCTAGTTCCAGCTAGAAAAATTGTATATTTAACACAAATTATTGCAGTTAATTGTGAGCCACTTTATTATGGTCCAAATATAATAAACCATACTTATAGGTTATTTTCAACCGTAAACTAACCCAAAAACCTAAAAAAAAAAAAAAAAAAAAAAAAAAACACGGTAATGGACAAACACGAAAACGAGACATTTACTGTAATGTTATTAACTCCACATTAAATGGTAAACTTTATATTAGTATAATGAATAGTTAACTAAAACCCTTTTTTAAATTATCATTGCCATACACGAGTTTCGGTATTCAACCACCATCAGTGTACATTAACCTCTCAATGTACTATGGATAATGTACACTAATGATTATTGAATACCGAAACACGTGTAACTTATGGAAATAAAATCATTAAAACAAGCGTTTTAGTTGAGTATTTATTATAATAGTTTACTACAATATTGATTTTTTCTAAGGATTGCAAAGTCCTAAGAAATATAGTTAGTAAGATTGGATAGTAGAAATCTACTGCCAACCTATGAATCTAAATAAACTATACTTTCTTATTTGATATTTAAGAAACTTTCACCTCCAAACTTAGTGAAATAAAGTAAAATGCTGATAAACATATGTCCCGTTGGGGACTGAAAGTTTTAAGGTTCATTCAACACTATTAGGGTTTCTGTAGCCTCCTGTATCGGTGCCTCTTTAATAAACTCGGGCAACATCACACAACACATGACAATGCAACGTATGACACAACTCAGGCACGTTAATTAACACTATATTCAACGTAAATATCACATTACTTACCATCACTATTGCGATATTTTTGAAAAAGGTAAAATTCAATCCTAATATGAAGTTACCGTACGTTAAACAGACACCTTGCAGAAGTGAATAAATAAGACACTGAACACGGCTTGTGTTATAGATTGTTCAGACCACTGACTAGTAGAAGTGACTTCATTCAGCATTGTCTACTCAATCCTAATATGAAGTTACCGTACGTTAAACAGACACCCTGCAGAAGTGAATAAATAAGACACTGAACACGGCTTGTGTTATAGATTGTTCAGACCACTGACTAGTAGAAGTGACTTCATTCAGCATTGTCTACTCAGCATATAATGTAACACGCTGTAGTAAAATATTTTTTCTATTTACTGCTGTGTGTTCGATGACTATTTAAATTTCAAGTTAAATCCTAAATTGTATAAAACATCACAATAAACCTAATTTAAACCTGATAACAAACAGAGCAAGTTTTGAGATAGTCTGAAATACGAGTAGCATAAGATTTGCTAGGGAAAGTTGGTACAAACCTTTAAAAATGTAACAATCTCTTATAATTTTGTAACGCAAATAAATATTGAAGAATCATCTTCGAGCAGTCTTTACTAAGAATAAGTAACAAAATACTATTTGAAAATATATGTTTAATATATTTGATCTCTGATGGAACCATGCATACTTCTTCCTATACATAATTGTTTCTCGCCATGATGATAGTTACCGAACTATACCCAATACATAAAAATAGACATCGTAAAGGTAAACACGTAAATGAAATTTTTTTTTAAGTGGACTCTGCATTTCTTGAAGTAAAATTTACAAATAATCTAACATTTTTATGTTTGAAAACAAGATAAATTGACATGCATCTACTATAGGCAGGTTTACGAAACACCAAACGTCATCAACAGGCATCGCTGAGGTTGCAAAAAAAATTGAGTGTATGAAGTTCAGTCTTAGTTAGGCTACATGTGTTACCATGTCACATATTAAAATTTCATATGCTCAGTTTCTTTGTAAATATATTTTATTTTTCCGATTTTCTCACTATCATAATGTTTACTCGTAAGACCAATTTAAAATGTTGAACAACGCTCAGCCAACGACATGGAGTGACACCATTATCAAACTCGATATTGCCTATATAGAAATACAGCTTTAAGCAAAGTTTGTGGTTGCCCCTCGAGTGATAGGCTCGAGCAATAGATCTGGTAAAACATTCATTGAATGAATGTTTGAAAGTGCTTTAACAATAGCAAACATTATTCAATGAATGTTTGAACATAGCGTTTTTGCAGTGACATTTTAGTATATATATATATATATATATATATATTATATATATATATATATATATATATATATATAATATATACAGGGTGTATATTATGTCTGGAAACACCCAAATATATCCTTTAATAATTTAAATATAAATTTGAAACCTCTTACAATCGTGATAGAGATTGGGCATCTACTTTTTTGGAACAATGTTTTGTTATGTCACACCAACGGGGGACGTCCTGCCGAGGGTATCGTGAATATTCTTAATGGAAGCCTATACCTTGTGACCATACCATAATTTTAAAGGTAATAGCTTACTGAATTGAATGCCACAAACCGCATCTCAAAGGAATTATTCTATCAGAAAAATAGAGCATTTTTAGTATTGAAAATTTACTGATGTTCAACAATGTAATTTTAACATTGTTCTTGCCACAAAATGTGTTACACTAATTTTTTTAGCATTTTTTTTAAATGTTCAATTAAATAAAACAAAAATTTCATTTTTAAGCTGGTTCTATTAGCACAAATTTGCCAGTTTTTATTACAGTACAATTATGGAAATACTTATGTTATTGATTTCTTATTACAAATAAAAAATAATGTATGCTGTTAGAAAAGTCTTACAACAAACGTTTTACCTGCATTTGGTGTCAAAGCAATTGTTCGAACTGTGTTCCTTCTACGGTTTGACAATGAGCCAATCTTGTGTAAAATGATTCGACAGAGTTGCCTAAAACATTTCTTCAGTTATCAAAGCAATCTCCTCTATAATCCTGTTTCTTAGGTCTTCCAAATTATGAGGCTTTCTTCTATAAACATTGGATTTTAAATGAACCCATAGGAAAATAATCGATTGGTGGACAAATCGGAGATCTTGGAGGCCATTCGATTTCTCCTCTTCGGCCAATCCATTTATGAGGAAACCTTAAATCCAAATACTCTCTTACCTGTCTCCCATAATGGGGTGGAGCACCATCCTGCTGAAACCATACATTATCAAAGTATTCTCCTGATGCAAATTTGAATAGCTGGGATTATTTCATTTTGGAGCATATTGTAGTAAAGTTCGGCATTTAAATTTCCATTGATGAAAAAGGGTCCAACAATTTTTGTTACCTAAAATTCCACACCATACGTTCAGTTTTTTGTGGTTGCTGTGAATGGGACTCAGTAATCCAATGTGGGTTTTCACTAGCCCAGTAACGGCAATTGTGCCTGTTAACATTGCCATTTAGGAAAAAAGTTGCCTCATCAGAAAATAGTATGTTGGTCAGAAAAATCTCTATTGTCATCACATTTGCGCATCACAAGTTCACAAAACTCAAACTCTTCTGTCGTAATCATCCTCACTTAACTGTTGGACTAAATGAACTTTAAATGGTTTGTATTTATTAATTTTCAAAATCTTACTCACAGACATAGGGTGCCATATCATGTTGCTGTGCAGCTTTTCTGAGCGATGTATGTGGGTCTTCAATAAATGTTTGCAAAACATCTAGTGCATGTTCTTCATCTGTTGCAGATTGTATCCTACCCGACTTTGGCCGATTACGTACACTCCCTGTCATTTCAAAACGCTCAATAGTTTTTGATATTGTTGAAACACTTATGGGATTCCTTTCTGGGAAAGTGTCATTAAACAAATTACAAACTTCCCGATAAGATCTTTGACGATCGCCATATCCTCGCATCATCAACAGAGTAATTCGTTCTCTTTCAGGACAATTCCATTAAAATGCCAAATAAAAACTGAACTACTGTAATTAGATAACTTTTTGACAGCAATGCTTCAGAGACACTGATTAACTCGACAGGAATGATATGACCTTTGTCCATTTGTAATTCCCAAGCTTAGACCTGTCTAGTGAAAGCTCCATGCTCAACAAACTGAAACCTGTAGACCAGATGATTAATAACACAATAATGTTTTCTCATAGGCTAGTGACCTTTGTCTCTTTAAACCTTCCTGCTGACTGGAAAAAACACCAAGTACAGATTCATAAGTAATCAGAGAAAGTGACTCATAAGTTTTATTCATTGTAATAAAAACTGGTAAATTTGTACTAATGAAACCAGCTTAAAAATAAATTGTTTATTTTATTTTAATTGAACATTTAAAAAATGCTAAAAAATTAGTGTAACACATTTTGTGGCAAGAACCATGTTAAAATTACATTGTTGAACATCAGTAAATTTTCAATACTAAAAATGCTCTATTTTCTGATAGAATAATTCCTTTGAGATGCGGTTTGTGGCATTCAATTCAGTAAGCTATTTACCTTTAAAATTATGTATCACAAGGTATAGGCTTCCATTAAAGAATATTCACGATACCCTCGGCAGGACGTCCCCCCGTTGGTGTGACCATAACAAAACATTGTTCCAAAAAGTAGATGCCCAATCTCTATCACGATTGTAAGAGGTTTCAAATTTATATTTAAATTATTAAAGGATATATTTGGGTGTTTCCAGACATAATTATACACCCTGTATATATATATTACACGTAGTCTTAGCTTTATGTACTAATACATTTTGAATGGTTCAAAGTTTCAGATTATGGCAACTGTTTTAGTTATTATTATAAAATAATAAAGATAATAATAATAACACATAACACATAGTACTTATCGGAGTTATGGAGAGCTAATGCTCTCTCACGGAGCCATGTCTGGAAATGATGAACTTGTTTAATTTTGAGTACTAGTAATTTTTTAGCAATATTAAGTTTTTGAATGTTTTTATAAGTACTACTTTAACAAACAACTAATTTTATTTTATAATTCAACAGAATCAAGCTGTTCCTGATAATTTTTACTCTTGTTAGGATTCATTTTTAGAATGTATTTTAGCAAATGTGTATAATGACAAACATTTACTGGTTACGAATCTTTGGTCTTTTATACAAAAACTAATACAAACACAAAAACTATGTATCTAAAAATATTTTAGGCTAAACAACTATACCCTTTTTGATTTAGCAAAACATGAAAACGTGCCCTGCCACTATAGAATCGTCGAATAGCCATTTCTAGAGAGTAACAATATTGAAAAATACACGGATATAGAGTTATATATGTTAGTTTATGTATAAACTACAGTAATTATTGTCAATTAGGGCACATAATAATTCGATCAGCAATAATATATAATATATAGTATGTTAAGGATAAAGTACGAAATTCAATCTCCATTTCCAACTGAAATTGAGAATCGCATGCATTACTTTTTATATAAGAAACAATGTAATATCGTGAGCCTGAATCTTAATATCTGCTGTTGCCTCATTATTAACCTTTCTCCAAATATTACAGCCATCATTAAGGAGCCGACAGCGCCATCCATCATATATCGTGTAGAAACAGAGATTTGTCCGTCCTTCATTCCTTGCGTTAACTCTTGATAGACAGGCCCTAGAGACTTCAGACTTGGCACATAGATTCCTCTTAGTCTAAAGAAGAAGTTTATGAATTTTCGAGTTAAAAGGTTAAAATTAAAGGTAAAAAATAAATTCTATGCTTTTACATTGGTGTTATGAGTAACCAGATAGCAACGAGGCTATCGCAGAATAAACAAACAGAGAACAATCATATTTTGACATTTAATATATGATTTAGTAACACGCGTAATGAGATAATTTGATGGATAGTTAGGTAAGACGTTCCTCACCTTTTGTCGATTGGTTTGATACTCCGTTTTATAGGATTATAAAAAAAATAAAATAGTTGAAGTAAAGATAAACATAATTTATTTTAAAAACAATTGAGATGTTATTGCGTTTTAGTAAACAATGTTGATCTATGACTTTACACACACTGTCCAACGACGCAGTGTAACGTGTACGTCAGCTATTGCAAGATAACCGATTCAAGCAACATTTTAGGGTGGCTGCCGCTTAGATTGGTGACCGCTGAGCACTTTCTGTCCTTACAAACCGGCCGTTGGTGGTGGTTTGGAAGTCAACTTGAAGCCGTTGGACTCCAGCTTGTATTAGAGAGGGCTTCTTAGCCCTAACTTCGCCTAGTTAAATCAGACATTCTTTACCTGTACCTGAAATTATCCATCCATCCATGTTTAAATAAAGCATTTTCCGTTCAACACATAGCCTATTTTTAAATAAAGGCAAAAATTCTAACTTTGTCATTCCTGCTGCATAAAAAGTTACTTATTTGTGAATTTTGTGTTGAATGTATTGGCTGCTTAATTAAAGTTAATAATTGATAAATTGGGAAATATAACCTGTTCCAATGTTAATTTGATAACCTTATAACGGCGGGAACAGTTTGTAATTTTTTTAATAGAAATAACATTACATTAGTACTGTTATTTGGTTTTATACTTCACATATTTCCGAAGGCTACCGTAGATGACGTCATTCAGTTCAATGTTCCTAGTCTCAAAGACTGAATAGCCGCAGGTCGACAAAGGTGGACCAAAAGTGTGATAATGTCCTTGTTCTTGCCCAGAGTGCTGAGGTGCAGTATAAAGGATGGGCGGAGCCCTCTCACGGACCGAGACTCACCACGTGATAAAGGCGGCAGAAACCTCCACAAAACGTCGAGTCAAACAATCAAACGCTCCCTACACGAGCCGGTGCGACTTAACAGAATAAACGCAGCTAACGACTGCTCGGTGTTCCATTTTGTTTTGAAATACATTAATAATGTACGTTCATTCGAAACAGTGTGAATCTGTTTGTAACGTGTTTTTGGATGAGTGAAAATTGAGCTTTATATGTTTCTTTTTTTCTGCATACTAATCGTGGAAAGATTCGGGCCCATGAAATAAACACGAACACTTATAAGGCTGACTGGCAGTGGTATTTAGTTGCATGTCCTGACTAACCTAACTCCTGATATACCAACTTTGCTGCCGTTTGACCCCAACATTTTGGACCAAAAGGAATCTAAGTACCTATTTTAAATATCTAGGAGACTTCTATCAACAGTATCGCATAGACGGACGGACAGGCAACAACACGATTTTGTAAGAACTATAGGGTAAAAACATGTAAATAATAACGTAGCTATGGCGGGAAGGGTTGAGTTAATTTTGAGTTTAGTTCCAGTTGCCCTTCCTCTTAGTGCTACGTCTAGAATCTAGAGCCATGTTCGTCTGAAGAGATACCAAAAAATCGGCGACGAAGAAACTCAATATCAACTATTTACATCGTTTCAATATCAGAGACACCTACATTAAAAATATAGTGTAATCTAGGTGAAGAGGTATTGTCAATTGATACCTGATGAGACGATGAGAACACCTGTTCACCTAGATTACACTATATTTCGTATCTATGTGTCCCTATGTCAAATCGATGTAAAGAGTTCATTTTGAGCTTCTTCACCCCGATTGTTTTGTATTGCCAGTTTCCAGGAGTCAAGTTCCAACAGTAACTGATTACAGGCGTAAAACTAAGAGGAAGGTGAACTGGAGCTAAATTCGACATTATCAGGTAAAACATGAAAAGAATAAAATTTGATACTTTTAAATAAATTCAACCTTGGCTATATAAGGCGACAGCCCAGCTGCAGCTATTGCCTTGTTACCAGTGGTTGTAATCACTTTAGGATTGGAATTTATTCACAGAATTCTCAATTTTTAAAATATTTTAAAACAAAATTAATGTTAAATTGAACAACAAAATGTTTAGTTAAGACTAAGAATTTGCAGACTTGGATAGAATGTTACTCACCGTGTTACATTGTTTATTTGCAAGTGTAAGGACAAACCTGCGGACAGATTGTTGACGATTCAACCTTTACCTCGATATTTCTACGGCAACTGCTTAAACAAGGCAGGAAAGGAGCGAGACGGTGTTTCTTAAAGTTAATTCCGCTTATCAGAGAGCGAGACGGCCACTCGGTCTGTTATCAGCGGGCGGCAGTGGGTGCGAGGAGGACAGAGCACCCACCCCCTGGTACGACAAGGATGGAGCGTTGCTTCACCCAGTGCGTCAGACAAGGATGGAAACACTCGTAAATTAACTTGAGATGAAATTCATTTTCCGCCAGTTTGGTGCCTACCGAACCCTGAATCCCGCTTTCTTTAAGGGAGGGGCGGGTGGAAGGGGTTGCCTTTTCTTCACACTGATATTTAATTTTAACCCCCTCCAGTAATGCGTTTTTCGCCCTTTTATAGTAACTTAAGTCGCCATAAAATTGCCTTTTTGTCACCGTTAGATATAGCCATCCTCTAAAGCTTACTTAACTCGTTTATATAATATAAGGCTAGCTGAATACGAGTGGACGATTTAAACTGTTTTATGGGTAGGGTGATAGTATTATTATTTTGTCGCCATTTATATTCGAGTTAATAAGATTTATTACGTGATATAATATCGTACATTGATATTATTGACTCTTTTTATGTACACAGCAAAACACAAATATACATTGTTATACAGATGTACAAGCAATACTTAATAATTTTAATATATGAAACAAATATATAGAAATTTAATTTTGCAAAATACATTTATAAATATACAGTAGTAAGATTAAGTATCGAAGAAAATGTTATATCCTGCATGATTTTCTTCTTGAATTTCAATGTACAAAAATATCTATTCGTATTATTGTTTTAATATTATATACAAGAACAAATATACCCTACTGGACAAAATAAACGCAACACTATGCTAATTTGAAATATTTTGTTTTTATATAATTTAATCCTATCACACTTGGAGAAGTATAATCAAGATTCCACCTATTCACTTACTCTGTCTTATATTGGAAGAGTACAAAGTCCCACACACCTTGTGTAATCTTGATTTGTGCCTGTTGCATTGCATCAAATTTCATTTCAAAGCATAACCTTTAACGTTCTTTGTATGGCATTTTTTACATCACTATTACGTTTTTATCATCTTTTTTGAACATGGCACATAATCTAACAGCCAAAGGAGTAGCTCGGGCTATGGCCTTAGTTGTCAAAGGTCGCTCTCACAGAGAAGTAGCAAGGATTTATAGGATCAATCATACAACCATCTGAAGGGTGATAGGTCAGTTCTTGGAGATAGAAGATGATAGCAGGCGGTTGGTGGTGATAGAAGGCGAGGTTCGGATCGGAGGAGAGTCACAAATCAGAGGGGTGATCGTTTTATGCCGATGAACACCGTCAGGAGGAGGTCAGCAACGAGTACCGAGCTGCAAAGTTTGCTAGCAAGAGTCGAAATGTGGGAGTTTCAAGTATAAACATTCGAAGTTGTCTCTGGGAGTCAAATTTAAGAAGCAGAACCCAACGACATAACCACTGCTCACCAGAGAACATCGGGTGTGGAGAAGGCGAAATGAGTTTTTGGACAAGTGTTAGTTTTGAAGCCCGTACAGAGTTAGTAGCCATCCAAAGCCAGCCCTTAATACTTAGAGGCGTGAACACAATTTTGGAATAGAATGTACTAAAGTTTGCACACATTATAGATCCTGATTTCATCTTAAAGCATGACAATACCCATCTGTATTCTGCATCTGCAGTATCTATCTCCATGAAGTGGGTATTGAAGCATTGGATTGGTCATCTAGGATACTGGATTTAAATCCGATTGAACACGTTTAGGATAACCTCAAGAAGCGCATTAGAGCCCAGATACGATCTCCAGAAATGATTGCTGAGCTAGATGTAGCTGGACAAGAAGAATGCAAAACATACCAAAGGAAGGCATCTGATCTCAGGGATGCACAGGAGGCAAATGGTTGTTATCAGAGCAAGGGAAGTTAACACAGGATATTAGAAGAAAGGGGTAATTGCATTCTTGAAGGTTTCTGGTGTAGCTAAAATGTTCTTACTAATGAAATGAAAAGTTCTTAAAATGTTTTTACTGAAAAGTTGATTTGCGATTTTATTTCTTAAAACCTGGGATTAAGTGTATAATTATTACCTAAATTATTTTTTACTTTATTTAATACATGGTAATGAATAAGCAAAAATGTTGTAAACATTTTGTATCTTTAAAATAACTGGTGTGTTTTCCCATCTAATAATAACTGGGAATATTACTAGTAAATGGAAATTGCTTCAATTTAGTAACCTGACACATACGATTGTATAAGTTTTTGATTACTGTAATTAATTTACACTGATACTAAAGTACATTACCAACATTTTCCTTCACATAGAAATGTATTATTGTTAAATTGTTTTCAACCCTCCATTTGAACAACAAATCTTTCTAATTAACTCTTTTCTCATAAGCCCCTGAATTCTTTAGAAACCACTGATAAAATCTGGTCCATAGAAGCCAAGACAATCGCAACTCCACTCCAGCAGCGCAACTAGAATAATTGGCCTCCCGAAGCGAGACATGCAACAATGAGCGAGTTGTCTGCGACTCGCCCGAGGTACAGTAACAGTAACAATATTTGTGCTGGGCCTGGCGGCGGGGAGCAGCGTGAGAACAGCCTATAATTTGTAACCGAACTCGCAATTTGGGGTGGAGTGCCCCCCACCCCTCCTGCTGTTGAGAAACTCCCCGGGGGGCGCTGTTGCGGCGGGGAAAACACAGGTACATCCATTGACGTATTTTGATCGCTATCAACAATACTATCTGATTATGCACTTCAGTCGATCTCAAAAGTCAAAACTTCTCTTTTGAGTCGCCGCGCACAATGAGCCCCTGCTGTTACTTCGGGACTTTCCAAAATGACTCCGGTGGAAGGAGTCTAACTGTCCGTTTTATATTTGGATTATGACAGACTTCAAAGAGTGCCGCGCTTGTCGGCTCAATTAAAAGGTACGATTAAATTTTCTTTAAGAATATGAAGAAATTGTTTTGTAAAAACCTTCACTGCAGAAATGTTTAATGTTTTTTCGTCTGCGTCTCCCTGGATTTCTGTGATTAAGGTCCTCTTTGACTTCGCAGTATCTCGGTAACAACCCTATGGCTGCTGGTATTTGCTCGTACATGGCTGAAACAAAAACAAAATCTGAAAGAGACTCTGTTTTCGTTTAGCATTTAATGCTGTGGAAAACGTTGTGCAACACAAAAATGCTGGTTGGCTAATAGTTTTAAGTAGCTTTACCTGGATAGGAGATCCATTTGAGGGAGGCACAGTTTCAAATTTAAAAATGCTGTGCGAAAGACTCATGTCAGAATAAAAATATTAGAAAGAAGGTCCTTGTGATGGATGTACAGTTTAGCATTGACATTTTTTATGTGTGGCTTGATAAATATTTTAACTCGTATAAAAAAATTATTTTTTTGAATGGATCTCGAATTTCAAAATGCACTTTGCTTACATACGAATCAGTTTGATATCAAATAAAAAGTGAAATATATTGATGGAGGAAAATTAATTGCAATCGATTTCCCACATTGCAAAATTCTACAGTGATTAATTCAGTAGGGAAAATCCATAAAAACAATATCCCTTATTAATTGCACGATTATACTAAATTTAATTTCAGTTTGAGCAGTGTTCAGTTTTAAGGGCTGTCTTTCCTTTTAAGGATCCTTGAAATAAGTGACGTAAATAAATTTATGAAGACGTCCCTTTTAGAGGCAATGTGAAATATATTTTAGAGCAACGAGGCAGGTATATAGGACATATTTGTAATGATTATTTAAAGAAAACTGACACTATTACACATAAACATTTTATTCGGTCTCGCTCTTCGTCATGTTTCAAAGTACTTCTAAAGGAACGTCACGTGGAATTCGTGTATTTACAATGGTGTCTCTGTCGTTTATGTTTATGCTTATTTTTATCACAAGTATGCTATATATTCTGCCTCGATGCTCTAGAGTATATTTCACATGGCCTCCAAAAGTGGCGTCTTCGAAAACTTGAGCATGAACAACGAAATGTTCCCTACCATACTTGATTTAAGTCTTGGTTATATACTACAACTCGAAAATCTATTCCGTCTCGTTGCTCTATGTCATGTACAGATCCTCTGGAACCCTGACATAGATTAAAAAAATCCCACAGCACTTCTCAGGTAACTTATGGTTATTTGTAAAAAAAAATCAAAAATATACATTAAATCCTGTCTCAGTGCTATAGGGCGCTACCATGAACAGTGAAACTTCATATGTACTAATTTGAAAAAGCCGCATTTATTCAATTTACTTTGTCTGGCTTATCCACGAGATCTTATATGTACAGCTTCCAATCCTCAATAGCTTGAAGAGGGATCACAGCAAGGTGACCCTTATAATTTAAAATCGGCTCTATAGTGTCAAGAAAGTCGTTGGACGAACATAGAAAATAGACATAAAACAGGTTAAATTGCAAAACCTCCTTGTTTATGTAGATTTCGTGAACAATAAAAAGTAATATTATTATTCCAAAGGGAGTGTCTCCTCACAAAGGAATGCCAAGAGAATCATAGTATCACTTAAAATTTCCATCACCGTAGCACGTTCCTGGTCGTTGAATCGGGATGCCTCGGGATGCCTCGTCATCTTGAAAGTCCGATATAATTGGGTTTCTTCATCCCTTATCTGGTTGAAATTACATCCTTAATGATACTTAGGTTCCATTTTGGTAATTTACGTACGGATGTTCATTTTTAAACCCTATTTAAAGTTCGCAGCTTAATGCCCAGAAAGCTCGTGGCCTTCTAAATTAGACACGCTTTTCTGACGCACGCCCCTTGATTGCATGGTGTCCTGTACGCGATTTTCACACATAATTTCCCCAATCATATCTCTTTTCTATATCGTGAATCTCGTGACCACAACAAGCACGTTATCAGAGGTTCTTTTCTAGATCAGATATGCTTCATATGATCAGATAAGGACAGAAGTGTCCTTGAAGGATAGTAGAAAAAGACTCGAGTCGCTAGAAAGCCGGTTTGATTGTATATAAAGTATACGAGAGTGGATGGAATGGAGACAAGGGTAGGTGAATTTTTACCTGAACCTGTTCTTTACCTGTTGTGGAAATCACCGACCTTGCTTGATTAAGAAGAGCAAATTAAAAACCTCGAATTGTCATCATGGGTGGTTTGAGCAAGACGATGCCAACCGTAACTTGCTTCCGCAGAAAATATGTTAAAACCCTAGAAAAAATAAGAAATGTAATGCAGCATCGTTCATGACCCTCCCGATGGAGGCAATCGCAGTAGAAAGCTCTGAGGGCTTGTAATTTACTGTGCGCACTACCAAATTCCCTATTGTAAAACAATTATATTATTATATGGCCAAATACCTATGGTAAACAACTATATGTTTCAAACATATTTATTTAAAATGATGGACGCGTATTGTTTGGAGACCAATAAAATTTCTAATATTTCTATCCAATTTGGTTTGAACGCCAGAGAGTTTAACAACATTATCGATGAATTTGATGAGGATCGAAAATATTGATTTCAACACCATCGAAATAGGGGTTTTTTCTTTATCTTAAATATGCCTTAATCTGACGCTAGTCATTCTAGTAGATAATATATTTATTTGTATATTAACTGAAGATTACTTACATACATTATACCTAGCTGCTACTGAACAAACTTCAAAGTAAAAATTACGTCAAACTGCGTTTTATTTGCTAATACAGACAAATTCTGGACTGCAGTCGGGTAAAATATTGGTTGAGAAAACAGAAACAGATCGTCGAATATCAATCACAATGTTGTGATATATTGACAATATACCACCCGTGTCCAGCGGTTATGAGTAGTGGGAGGGGGGTCGCGGGCGGTGGGACGGAAACCCCGTGCCTTGAGAGGTACTCCAAAGCCCACTCAATACACCACTCCATACTGCATCGGCTGTCTGTCTGTCTGTCTGTAGAGCACCAGTCCGAGTGTCTGAATGCTCTATACACAGCGTGCAACGAGTCATTTGTATGTTCACTTGAAAAACTACGAATTGTTCCATCCTGATCCTGGTCAAAATGATCTTTAAAATGCACGGTCTTCGTGCACTTATATAGGCGGTTTAAGTTTCCCATGGGCAGTTTGGCTCAACCCAAAGCTGATGTCGATGTGCACGAAATTGAATCAAGAGATATTGAATACGAACTCAATGGTAACCTCTGAAGGCCTCTTTCTGTATAAGGAAAATGATTGACAATATCAATGTTTTATTTAAACATATTGTGCAAAAATAAAAGATGACTATCATAATAAACATCAATTAATATTTTGATGACAAAAACTACTAGTCTGAAGTTTATTTTCTGCTATAAAAAACCTACTGTCGGGTTTTCCTAAAAAACCGCAAAGAAAAATTCGAATAAGAATACTATTTAAAAAATAACATTGTAACATTTAGAGGGACTCAGGTTGTATTGGTGCCCCATAATCAGGTCATGGCAACTAGTAAGATTGACTTTGGTGAGTTTCCCCTCATTAGGATATTAGATATTAACCACCCAGAGCACTTGAATATAACATTAAGGTTTGTACCAAAAAAATTTTTAAAAAGTTTCAAAAAAGTTATAAAAATGATAATTGTGGGGTAGAAAATAATAAACACCTATTGTTTTATAGTTGTCTCTTCTTTAGTAAACTAAAATATTGTTACAATTAATTAACATAAAATTGAGTATTCATTTTGGATGTTTAGGGGTTTAAAAAAAGAATAAAAATTGGTAAAATAATTTACTAGGTTGAATACTTCTAAAATTCGGGAAACGGGATTCGATGTAATACAAGACTGTTGTGTATGTTAATGTTACCAACAAGTTTTACAACAATGAAATTGTTTTACTGCAATATAGAAACTTACTAATTATACAAGTACATTTCATATAAACCCTTTTTGCGTATTAAACAATCATTTATACCCATCTTTTATTAATTTTCAAATTTATATTTCATATGAAATAAGTGAATTTTACTTTGAAGTTATCATATAAGTAATTATACAAATTTAAAATTAGATTGTAGCGAAGTACCAGAAAATAAACTCAAGTCTACTATGCGTTCTTTTCTAACAATACCAACAATCGTTCAGAGAGTGCACAATGCCGCTTTTACGTCTACGCTTTGACAGCCGAAATTCAGTTATTCCTGAAATTCCCCCATTTCACACGCCCCAGGCAACGTTTAAACAAATTTGACATAATACAAGGTGGACCACAGAAACAATGTCCCGGCCGGGGTGTGGAGAGTTCTGTCACTGGACCACGCCCCGCGCCAAATTGTAGCCTCGATGTCAGTAATAGCAGAGTATTCCCACAGGGCCGACTCCCAGCACGGGGCTCCGGTGAGCGTATTAGGGCAAACGTCTCATTGTTCGGAGCGGATGCCTTTGAGATAGTGGTTCAAGGGTAAGAACAAAGTGTTTACCGTTCAGTGTAGTATGCGCTACTGGACTCAACCTCCGAGATATACTGAGTAACACGTGTCATTGTTCGGAGCGGGTACCTTTGAGATAGTGGTTCAAGGGTAAGAACAAAGTGTTTACCGTTCAGTGTAGTATGCGCTACTGGACTCAACCTCCGAGATATACTGAGTAACACGTGTCATTGTTCGGAGCGGGTACCTTTGAGATAGTGGTTCAAGGGTAAGAACAAAGTGTTTACCGTTCAGTGTAGTATGCGCTACTGGACTCAACCTCCGAGATATACTGAGTAACACGTGTCATTGTTCGGAGCGGGTACCTTTGAGATAGTGGTTCAAGGGTAAGAACAAAGTGTTTACCGTTCAGTGTAGTATGCGCTACTGGACTCAACCTCCGAGATATACTGAGTAACACGTGTCATTGTTCGGAGCGGGTACCTTTGAGATAGTGGTTCAAGGGTAAGAACAAAGTGTTTACCGTTCAGTGTAGTATGCGCTACTGGACTCAACCTCCGAGATATACTGAGTAACACGTCTCATTGTTCAAAGCGGGTACCTTTGAGATAGTGGTTCATGGGTAAGAACAAAGTGTTTTGCGTTCAGTGTAGTATGTCCTGCTGGTTTCAACTTCCGAGATATACTGAGTAACACGTCTCATTGTTCAAAGCGGGTACCTTTGAGATAGTGGTTCATGGGTAAGAACAAAGTGTTTTGCGTTCAGTGTAGTATGTCCTGCTGGTTTCAACTTCCGAGATATACTGAGTAACACGTCTCATTGTTCAAAGCGGGTACCTTTGAGATAGTGGTTCATGGGTAAGAACAAAGTGTTTTGCGTTCAGTGTAGTATGTCCTGCTGGTTTCAACTTCCGAGATATACTGAGTAACACGTCTCATTGTTCGGAGCGGATGCCTTTGAGATAGTGGTTCAAGGGTAAGAACAAAATGTTTACCGTTCAGTGTAGTAAGCGCTGCTGGACCCAACCTCCGAGATATACTGAGTAACACATCTCATTGTTCGGAGCGGATGCCTTTGAGATAGTGGTTCATGGGTAAGAACAAAGTGTTTTGCGTTCAGTGTAGTATGTCCTGCTGGTTTCAACTTCCGAGATATACTGAGTAACTCTAATACAATTTTATATCTTGTGTTCCCTGGACGAAACATATATATCACACTGCAAATGTGTAACATATATACAGTATAACAAGTACAATGAAATGGGTTGTAAACGATCTCAAGACCTTGGCCAAAATGAAATAATTGTATTTTCTGACGTAATCGTTTTTGTTACCTCAGTTACTTGGAGAAAACACGAGTAGAAGTTTAGAACTACAAATCAAGTTCCATTAAACAGTGTTTGATGCCCATACATAATTCGTAGGTAAGGAAGTTAGAGATCCTAAAAACGTTGAGAGGATGAGGTTAAAGTAAAAATTGGTTTTTTTTTATCTGGGGTACTTCAGAACTGGGGTTAGGATTTCAGTACAGGCTCTTTAAAACAAACCAAACGTCTGTAGTATTAGGACAGAGTGGTCACACAACTAGTGTAATAATGAATCCAAGTAAAGATCAAGACTATCGAAAACTGTGAGCAGGCATTGAAAGTTTCATATAATTGATATTGTTAAAAATTAAATAAAAGAGGATGGCGATACTGAGGAAAGTAATTGATATGTTGCGAAACTCATAGGATAGGAGAGTTTTACAGGTATAAGTGATCTATGAGTCTCAAGAGCCTCAAAAATCACAAAGTTACCTTGAGATTTAAGTTTCATTGAGAACTACAAACACGTGCCTCGAGTTTTATAAAGTGCGACTATCTAGTTGAATAAACAAAATCCAATAAATTCTAGAAGACGTAGGCAGGCCTTAAAGAGCTAATAATCCACGACTTCCATTTATATCACTTAATGCATTAATTGCCTTACCATCGACAAATTAATTTTACTATCAGGTATAGGCCTACACAAATAAGTAACTTGTAAAACATAATTATTTTTGGTGATAGAAAACGTAAATAAACTAATAATTATATTTCGGAAAAGGACCTATTGAGAGGTACGAAAAGAGTTGGAGAGTTGCATATCTAAGAGCTTCAAGAAGTTCATGGGTAGAACGTCTTTTTGCTGAGCGGGAGTTCGGCCATATGGGGAAACTGTGTAGACGTCCCATAGTCCTGTGGATCTTAGTACTAAAGCGTCTGGAGGATGAGGTTTACCATATTTTTTAAACCCGAAAAACACAGAAGCACGTTAATAGGAATTACGATGGTTATTACGTCAAAGTGATCATATGTCCGAAATTGATTAGGACTTAGAAGAACCTGAGGAACCGTGAGGTCTCAGAATTCACGAGACATATAAAGAACTAGAGGACCATGTAGGCTACATGATTCTCGTAGTACTGCAGTGGTGATATGACCTGAGGCCAGGGACCTGATTGACTTAAAAAATAATCCTAGCACTTAAAATAAAACTCTACAGGCTAAATAAAATGTTTCTCTTATTAACAGCACTATTTGCGAATTTTGTTGCATTGAAAAATTTTAATGAATGTTTTGGTAAACTTTGCTGTCAATTCAGTCTTATTAATAACACTTGGAGTACTATCTAAAGTAAAAATATTTCTATATATACTTTTTAGTTCTTTATGTCCATTCCGAAAAACATGAAGAACAGATTAAATGTATCCAATTATAACTGCTGAAACACAGAGAAATGGCCAACGTGACGAATAAACGGAAGTCAACTCGGCGCTACAAACTTTTGAACAAAGTTGTACAGAAATGTTTTCCGTTCCTTCATTAAAATACTTTGTACCGAATTAACGTCCTCGCCCAAGTTGACGTTTGCTAAAGCGTTGGTTGACATGACGGGCACGGTTTTCTGCCCTGGACATTATAAGCGGTCTATTAGATTTGCTCTACGTCAGTCAGGACGACGACAGAACGCCTCGTATCGCCGCGCCGCGCCGTATCTCCAACGGCAGCGAAAAATCAAAGTCAAAGCAGGTGGTAATCTGTTTATCATTCCTGTTCAGTTGTCGAAATCAATTTCGCAAGGGAAGTGACACTGAAAAGGACAGGAAACAAACAACAGGAGGGCAGAATATATCAATTATTGAATTTATTCCATGTACGACACGATTAAAATTGATAAATCAATCGCTATACCTCGATTCTGTTTTTATATACTCTTCAGTAAAGGATACATTAACAGCCTAAGGCCTTGACAAAGCCTTTCTTATTTATAGTACTTTGTATGTTAAATAAATTATTCTATACCTATCAGAACAACATAATAGATAAATATACAATTCAAACTCTAGCTAACGCAATAAATATATAGAGATAGTATTGTAGGCCTATATAGAATATTACAAAATTGTTAATTTAAGCTTATAAATCAAAATAAACCAACAAGCAATAAAATACTTACGATATAAATAAATAATTATCGATATTTGAATTTATGTTATTTTCATGTCAATATTACATGAGAATACAAATTAAATATGTTAGCAATCTATTTGGCTATATTACAAAATGCAAAACTAAGATTTTATTTCTATGCAGTTTATTATTTTAGAGTTTTAATGGATTCGGAACGTGTTTAAATAATTAAAACAAATATTCATTTGAAATCGCATGCAGTTTATTTAAATAAGAAACACGGGGCCTTATTTTTATTGGAATCAACGGAATAATGTACAACATTTAATTACATAGACTAAACTAAACTCGTGAAAACGACAGCTTCATCAAATGTGAAAATTTTGTCCATTTTAAACAATTTTCCTATCTATATTATTTAAAAGGATTTCGAAAATTTGTTATACGGCGATTTTTAAATAAAAATAATTATTTTATTATGCATATTTTGCATATTTAGGCTAAATCTACACGCTGAGGGTTTATCCTGCAGTATCAATATAAAAAATATTAGCAAAAAAAATCTTTGTGTTTATTACTCACTCATTTGTTATGTAATTTACATTGTTTTGTTGGGTTGCAAATTCTTAGTTTTCTGCTTTGTATCCTTGGTGGAAGTAAGTTGGTTTTAATGGAAAAGACATATTTTGTATACTTCCACATAAAATTTATTAAAATAGCGCTTTCGCCGGTTAAGGCATCATCAGTTTGACATTGTTTACAGAAAAAAACATATGTGTAAAATAGAAGAAACATATGATAAAATAGAATAAAATTTAAAACTAACTGTAAAGACCAAAAACTAATAAATTATAAAAGAATTATGTAGAAAAGTATGGTTTGCAATTCATAATTTTGGAATGGATTTCTTTTTTCACTAATGGTATAAAAATATCACTGAAATTTATGGAAGGTTGGGAAATACAATTATCTTTTAAAACTGTCATACACGCACTTTCAATTTTATTTCTTTTAGTCCAGGAAGATTCTTTAAACACAACACTAGACGATTCAAAATTTATATGATGATTTTCTTTTACTGCATGTTCAAACTAATTTAGATTTTTCAATATTTTCTTTTTTATAATTATAAATATGTTCTTTTACTCTAATTTTCCACAGGTCTTGATGTTTGGCCGATATACGTCTTGTTGCAACCACAGTCAATTTTGTATATCACATTCTTGGTTTCTTGATGTTTGTTTTTCGGTTTTAATTTTGTTAAGTAACTTCTTATATTATTTTGGGACTTAAAAACAGTGCGGATGTTAAATTTATAATTTATTCTACGAATTTTTTCTGATGTTCCTTTTACATAAGGAAATAGTTACCGGTAGTGAGATATTTAGGATTGTCTGTTTTGGTAATTTGCTTGCAAATTTTGTTTTTAGCCTTAGCTCGTTCAATAATTGATGGAGGGTAGTTGTTTTTAATCAAAAAGTTCTGTAGTATAATTTTCTCCTAAAATTTTATCTTTGTTATCAGTTACCAAATTATTAATCTTCTGAAACAAATTTTGTACTAATCCAATTTTTACATGTTGAGGATGATTTGAATTATAATTAAGGTACTGTCCACTGAAAAGTCTTCTTGTAAAATAATGTTGTTTTAATTGTGTTTTCTTTTGTTTTTGTTATCAAAATATCAAGAAACGGAATTTCACTGTTAACCTCATTTTCAATAGTAAAATTTTATCGATGGTCTAATTGAATTGATGTGTTTTAAAAATTCGTCTTGGATGTTAATTTTATTTTCCCATACCACAAAAGACATCATCAACATACCGTAACCAAATTTTGGGTTTAATACTCCAATTTTCAAAAGCAATGTCTTCAAAGTGGTCCATAAATATGTTGCTAATTATTGGGCTGAGAACACCACCCATAGGTAAACCGGAATACTTGATTGTAAAATCTATCTTTTAACTGAAAATAGTTGTGGCTAACACATACAGTAAGAAAGTTCCATTACACAGTTTAATAGATAATGTTGTTCTCATACTGAAGTTGTTATCATTAGAAAGTCGTTGTCTAATCAGACACAAAGCTTCAGAGACAGGTACATTTGTAAACAGACTATTTACGTCGTAGCTGACCATAATATCACTGTAATCAATATTAATATTTTTTATTTTATTGATAAAATCTTCTGAATTCTTGATGTAAGAATTAGCTTGTCCAAATAATGGACTAATAATAGGTAACAAAAATTTTGATAACTTTGATACAGGAGAGTCAATGGAACTTACTATTGGCCTAAGAGGAATTAAATCTTTGTGAATTTTCGGTAGTCCATACAATCAAATGTGGTGGCTTTGAATATTGAGGGCTTAATTTTACAATAAGAGGTTTACCTAGTTCATTTTCATGCTTTTTTAGTGTCTGTTTTATAATTTTCTCAATTTTTACTGTAGGATCCTTATTTATTGAAGTATATTCATCACAGTTAACTAATTTATTAATTTTACTATCATACTCTTCCTTGTCCAAGATAACTGTAACTTTACCCTTATCAGCAGGAAGAATTACTATGGATTCATCATTTCTTAGCGATTTAAGAGCACTAATCTCTGTGAAAGTAAGATTGCTTTTGGGTCTATTTGAATTTTCCAGTGTTTGTCGGATCAAAGCCCGGTAATAGTCTTTGCTGTTCAGGAGGTAATAGATTAGCAGCTGAATCTGTTGGCATAACTATATCCACGCATGAAAAGTGTCCATTTGATATTGAAAAAATTTAGGCCTTTGCTCAACAAGTTTAACTCACAATCTGTCATCGATTTGTTAGAAAGATTAAGAAACAAACTGATTATTATTTGTCTGGTTATTATCGGAGTAAGGTAATTCGGAATCAGAAAAAGGACATATTATTTTATTGGCATTACAAAGCCTTACAATCTTTGATACTTGTTTAGTAAAAACATTATGAATCGTATCACTGACAATATCAAAAGTTTCTGCTTGAAAATATATCTAATTCAATGGATGTAATCTCAAAATGAGTAGTTCATGAATAATTTTAAGATATGTACTAACATTGTCTCTCAATTGATACCAATGTTTGATCTCTTCTGTTAGCCATACTTTCTTAGCCTTATATAAGGCAGATTTTGATGAACGAGATTTAGAGTTAATTTTGATTTGGATATAATTAGGAAATATATTTAACTTACGGCATTGGTTATTGAACCAAATATGTTGTGTGCATAATCTTTGTTTTGTTTTAAAGTTTCCTGCTTTGTATCCTTGGTGGAAGTAAGTTGGTTTTAATGGAAAAGACATATTTTGTATACTTCCACATAAAATTTATTAAAATAGCGCTTTCGCCGGTTAAGGCATCATCCAGTTTGACATTGTTTACAGAAAAAAACATATGTGTAAAAATAGAAGAAACATATGATAATTTTACATAATTTTTATAATTTCTACATAATTCTTTTATAATTTATTAGTTGTTGGTCTTTACAGTTAGTTTTAAATTTTATTCTATTTTATCATATGTTTCTTCTATTTTTACACATATGTTTTTTTCTGTAAACAATGTCAAACTGATGATGCCTTAACCGGCGAAAGCGCTATTTTAATAAATTTTATGTGGGAAGTATACAAAATATGTCTTTTCCATTGCAATTCTTAGCACAATTTTATTATTATTGCCAAATGTATTCATATATAATTTTATTTATTGAAAACTATGTTTAAATAAACACATAGGTAAGAAATAAGAACACGGCTCCTTATTTTATTGGAATCGACGGAATAATGTACAGCATTTAATTACATAGACTACACTAAACTCGTGGAAACGACAGCTTCATCTAATGTGAAAATTTGGTCCATTTTAAAGAAGTTATCTATCTATATTATTAAAAGAATTTCGAAATTTGTGTACGGCGATTTTTAAATACAAATATTTATTTTATTATGCATATTTAGCATAAATCTACACGCTGAGGGTTTATCCTGCAGTATCAATATCAAAAGATTAGCTGTCAAAAAATTATTTGTGTTCATTACTCACTCATTTGTTATGTAATTTACATTTCTTGTTGTTGGGTTGCAATTCTTAGCCACAATTTATTATTATTGCCAAATGTATTCATGTATAATTTTATTTATTGAAAACTATGTTTAAATAAACACACAGGTAAGTAGTAAGTAGCGTATAATGACACAAATAACATATACAGTGCTTAAAAAACACTCAAGAAAATCTTATTGGCAGATCAAGTTAAAATTGTGGAAGTATTTCTCTTTAGTTTATAACAGATTGTTACTAAAACACGCGTGTTGCTCAGGTAGTTATTCTCAAGTAATTAATCACCTTAATATCACCTGTTTGGTTATAAAGATTGGATAATGTGTAAAAGACTCTATGAGCTTTGTTTACGAAAGGTTTAAAATCAAATTTAAACATGAAATATAGGTAAACCGTAATAGCTAACATTAAATTTGTTAATTGGTGATAATCACAAAATTTTGTCTTTCAGTATATCAGAGTGTCTTCTAGTTTATTTTATTCTGGATATTGTTTTATTAAACCATGTTATAAAATAAAATAAAATAATAATTTGAACTTTTAAACTGTTAAAGTGTGGTATCAAGTAGTAAAAATTGACTTTCTTTGACATTGTGGGCGGCTTAGTTGCAATACCTGAAAGAATAAAAACAATAGTGAAACCAGGTAATAATATGACACAATAATAATAAAATAATAATAATAAATCATTGTTTCATTTATGACATTTTACAATGTATAGGTATAGGAGAGACCTATTGGTTCTCGAAGTCCACTAACACTCTTCTTACCAATCTGTACGGCTGTCTGCTGGGTTGACAACAAGACATTATTTAATTTACTAGTTTAAACTATCTTTAAGACATTTAAAGTACATAAGTTGGTAAATACAGAAAGTGTAATATTTTGCAAATAAAAATGAAAATTCTATTTAATATAAAAATAAAAACTACACTTTCTACACAGTATGTAAAAAAATTAATACGTTTTAAATTAGAATAACATGCAACTTAAATATGTATTTACAACTATTATTATATGGAGTTCTTGTTTTATATCAAATTATTTTTCACAAAACATATTGTACGAGCACTAAAAATAAAGATTTAAATGAATCAACCTTAATCACCTAATCCCCAGACTAATACACATTAATACAGAAAACAAACTTACATAATAATACTTACTTAGCAATATTTTTTCTTACAGAATGTCAGCACAAAATAAAAGAATAAAACACACTAAACAATAAAAAGAAACAGAAAATCGTTAAATTAAGACACACAAATACCACAGGATAATGATTCGGTTTACACTGATCAAGAAATGTTTTCAAAATTAAGAATAAATTGCAGTTAAAAATTAATTAGTTCTAACCTTAAATTTCAAGTTAGTTTTAAATAAATCCCTAATATGACACAACGAACCAACAAGAACGTAATGTCACGTATTACGCTCACGGAATAAGGTTACAATAGTTTGAGGTAACAAGTGAGCGAATCGAGCCTGTGACCATTACAAATGGTAATTTAGGACAGATTGGAAAATCAGTACACCAGACAAAAATGAAGTATACTTAGGGCTGATGATGTCATTGATGGGGCAACAGGTTTGCTTTGCAATGAAGGGTACGATACGGTTTGGTAAATAACAATTTATATAATTTCTAAACCTAAACAAGAAAATAGGACAATATAGGGAAAAGAGGTGGGAAAGCAAATACTCGTATACACACTAAATTATATCAGGCTTACACTTATATTACACTCTCTCTTTGATATTACACCGAGAATATAAACAAAGGCAGCAAGCTAGGTGGCCGACGCAACAGGCTTATATACAAAGATTTCAGTAAAAGTATCCCAATACTTTGGGATTTTGTTCTATACATAAAAATGAGCAAAAAGTTCACTTACAGGTATGTTCTAAACCCTTTAGTTTTCAGTCTATCTGTCTGTATGTTTTTTTATAAAAAATATCTTTAGAACCAATTAAAATAAAGTTATGAAACTTGAGAATTATACTAAACATTAGTATACCTTTTTTGAAAATAAGATGTTGACAAAATAATTTTACCCGCTTCAAAATGGCGTCTGTTTAAACAGGTTTAAAGTTAAATAACAAAAAACCTGTACAGTTATAAAAAATGCATGAGATACCAATTATTTAGTAATTTTTATAATAATTCCTACGGTATCTTTTTCAAAGAAATCCGTCAACGTATAAGCGAGCATAATCGCGTTATAGGTATGCTTGCACAAGCCGGAAGCAACTAAGGTTTTGTCTTTTGATAGGCATCAGCTGTTTTAAATATGTTATAACAAAATGTAAAAGTTACCAACTATTTTGAAAATTTTATGATAATACCAACGGTACTTTTTCCAACGAAATCCGTTAACGCATAAGCGAGCACGGCCACTTTAAAGATACGCTTTCACCAGCCAGGAGCAACAAATTGATACCTAACAACTGAGATAT
The DNA here is from genome assembly GCF_021130785.1 of Homalodisca vitripennis. Taxonomy (NCBI): domain Eukaryota; kingdom Metazoa; phylum Arthropoda; class Insecta; order Hemiptera; family Cicadellidae; genus Homalodisca; species Homalodisca vitripennis. The sequence goes on along the minus strand of NC_060209.1, from coordinate 132,239,738 downwards.
GTTTTGGGTTAAACTAACTTAAGATTAACAGTTAAGATAACTTTAACTGGTTCAAAATATATAATTTTTTATAAAAAAACACATACAGACAGATGACGGAAAACTAAAGTTTTTAGTACATACCTTTGTACGAACTTGTTTGCTCATTTTTATGTATAGAACAAAATCTTAAAGTACTGGATTACTTTTACAGACACCCTGTACAATTAAACTGACACTAAAAATGTTTTAGTTGTGTTCGTTTGGATTTTTGTGCTCCTATTACTTGAAAGCTGTTGTGTACTTATGTTGACATTTTTCATTTACATTTAAATAAGATTTACCTAAAATATGCTTATTTCTGGTTCAAAAGTAACCACATGGCTGCATCACATTGCATCATAAGAGCTTATTTTACTAATGAAGTTATGGGACTCTTTTATGATTTCTTGTACACTGACCTAAAATAGTTTGTGTTACTAAAATCGTTGAAGCCGTTCAATTAAATATCATGGAATGTTGCATAGAATGCGTGTTTTTAAACAATGGTCCACTCTCAGATATCAGGGCACCTAACTCTACTCTTAAACCTCAAATTCCAATTATTTTAAAATGGTTTAGAAGGTTTTCCAGTTACCATCACTTATCTCATGTGCTTATGACTTCATTGATCAGCAGGAAGGAAATCGCGTACGAAGCCGAGGGATACTGCTAGTACGTAATTATAAAGTTTTGTTAAGTAATTTTGAATCACGTATATGCCATTTGACCCAGTTTAAGAATTGTTTTTCAAGCTGTAATTTTGTAGGTGCGATATTATTATAATAATGCAAGTAGTACGCTTTTTGTAAAGATGTAAATTTGAACTTATTTCCCACCCTGATATCTTATTTTGTCAGTACAGGTAATAGTTACATTGAACATTAATTTATTTGGAACCTTACTACGGACTATGAATGGCTTAAATCTTTCAGTAAAACAATTTATTGTGGAAGAAATTAGTACTTGGCAAAAGAAACGGAAAGGCTTTAATAAATTTTACAAAAATCCAAACATTTATGTATTTTGTATCAGAATAACTAGTATTTTGCTATTTTGTTCAAATCCTCCCAACAATATTTGTAAGGCAACTACCTAGGCCGAAGTCAAGCGGTTCGAAAGCTCAATTGGTTCAACAGACTGAAAACGTGCCCCACCTTCCGACTTTATTTACCCTCAGGGAGAGAGAGGCCTTGACAAATAACGGGGAGGAGAGCATTAGAAAAAGTTAAACGCAGATGTGATGGGATTATAATTAGGACAACGGTCTCTATTGGTGCTAGTCCCCTATTGTAGGGTCCGATGTTAATTCCGTACTGGCGAACGGTCAACATTTATGTTTGATCGCTGGATAAGATGTGCGTAATTATTGATTTCGATTGAGCGCCGCGGCGGGGGTCCGGCTCCTGGGGTGCAGTTTACGCGACATTAGACAACTATGGCATAAAAGAACAATAAATAAAAAAATCCTTCCTGAGGGACTTTAGTTCGACTCGGCTGTGTGTTATAGTGCAATTCGCTAAATCTTTGTATAGACTGTGGTGAAATACTATGGACGGTGTAAGAGCCAAACAAATCTTGAGAAATCACTATTACAGAGACTTTCAACAATTTAACGAAAATGTAAAATTTATTAATTTTTGAGCTTAATAACGATAATATATTGACTTTTACCCACGATTTCACTTGTATAAGCCGCAATAAAACGTCGTAATTTTAGGATGGATTGCCGGTTCCTTTGTGGTTAGTGGTGGAGATGGTTACTAAGGAAACACTTGACCACAGGCGAGATCTGTCTCTGTGGAATAGGAAGCTCGTAACATCTAACAAGGTTGTCGCGATAATAATATTATTGCTATTTGGTGGTCTTCAGGAGGAATCTTGATTTCTAAACACTTTTTCCGAATTGAGAAGAAAATATAGAAAAGAAAAATAAGAAAAGATTTGTTCAGATAGAACAAATAGCCATTACACCATTGCTGAGCAATCTTGTAAGTAACAAAATACACAATGCGAACAACACATTTTAAAATAAGGCTCACTACACAAGAGAGTCCATTCTTGGTTTCATTTTCTGACGTCTATTGGCGATACTGAACGCGCTGATAGATACCATAGTAGATTACAATATGGTCAGTATTTCGATTAAACCAATCTTTCAAACACTTAAGACATGTCAGTATCAATACATGTCATATAGGCTACTACCTTCATTATTCATGTAATTTATATATTGCAAACAATAAATTAATTTAATAATTGAATCATAAATTGATAACAACGCCTTATTTGTACATTTTTACGGGTGCCTCTGATAATGTTAAAAATGGTACAACAACCACCCAGAATTTTATTCGTGTGTTGGGTGAGTTGAGTAAATTTTATCATATTTGTCTGCTTTCAGTTACTTTTTTCTAAGGATGGAACGTTGGTAGCTGGTCCGACCCAAGGGTTAGGATACTGGCAGGTGAGACCATAGTCTTATGGTTTTCCAAAGGCCAAACAGCTCTAATCCTATTCCGTAACAACCAATAAATGATTGTATCGGATCAGCTCCGTGTCAGCCAGTTCCACGCGGTCGCCCAGATGCGATCACCGTGTCTTTGAGCGGTCGCCGAGCGTGAACGGGCCCATCCAGCCTCTAATGCGAGCTGGTGATCGGCTCACTGGCTGACTTCAACCGCGTTAACCTTCCCATACGCGAGGCGGGTGCGGGCCTCAAAGGTGTCGTATAAATAGATGTTTTTATTGACGTAAACCGCGGCAATACGGTGTCTTAGTCTAGCTTGTTGTGAGGATTATACATTCTCCGGTGGGAACTCGGTTTATAGTTCACAGTCCCTTACTTGGTTCGTTGACTCTAATTCTCTTGACGTCTCGGGTAGAAGCTATGATCCAAATAATCGTGCCAAAATCGTTCGCACGAGAAACAGGACTAATGTCATTCACCAATTAGTCTAGTAGTACTTACAGAATCACGTTAAGTACAGAATTATATCATCAGTAACTGCAGAAACCTGCAATATTGGAGAAACCTGAAGAATCAATGATACCCAAGCGTTTAGTAACTTCCAAACTGATCTTTCCTGAAGATGCAAGATTCTGGCAAAGAGAACCTGGTTTTTATTATGGAGTTTCCCGATTTTCAACAAGAGTGAATCTTGTCTGGTTTTTTAGTCTGGTTCAAAGTATTTTTTTTATATTTCCTTGAACTGAAGCTGCAAAAATAACACTAATGATAATACCAAGGGAAGGCGTTTCATACACGCGATATTGTATCAATTCACCCAGCCCTCCCAACCCAAACCTAGTCAACTCAACCAACAGGGAAGCTATGTAGACTACCTATGCGGTTCAGCGCAGCTTTCAGCTCAGCCTGAAACCTTTTTATCCTCGCACTGAAACTCAAATGGCTGCATATAAAAATCCTAGACATTCAAAAATATTCCGATTCAAACAGAAATGTGAAGCCTAAACTCATGAAGAATTTCGCACTATAAGATGAAAATTCTTCACAAAGTAATGCTGTACATCGGACGGCCATGTTATTGACCCGTGGTTTTGAAACTGAACCATCTTTAATTAATGGTTCTTCTGATATTTGGCAATTATCATAGCGTGCAAATTACACACTATAACACACAGATCAGCGTCTCCTTTAGAGACCATGTTAGTCTTATTACGTGACCATCATCAACGTCAAATAGGTTACTCCTAATGTTACAGTTCAACTAGAATCAGACGAAGCTGCAGCCACAGACGACTATCTCTGCGACAACTTTGGAAATACTGACATCTCAAATTGGAGCAAGACACACCTATTCAGGGCCAAAATTATATTTTACTTTGGATAGATTATTATTCGCTATACTCAGGTCGTAATATTTATGCTCCCTTCGTATAAAAACGATTGTCTACGAAGGAGTAAAGTTCAAACACTACCAAACTGGTAGAGTTCAAACACTACCAAACCGGTACAGTTGAAAACACTACCAAACCGGTAGAGTTCAAACACTACCAAACCGGTAGAGTTCAAAAGAGATGTTCAAATGCGGAATGATATGAATATTATTATTCCATCAATGTAAACTGATTTTGAATATGTTTACACGTTAAAACTAGTATTTAAAACAAAATTTGAAACTTTTAGTTTTATTAAGGTAGACGATAGTATAGTAGTAGTAATATTTGTGTAGTCTTTCAGTGCAACAGTACAAAACATTATCAAATCATCAAACATTCTTTTTAAACACTTTAAACTCTATTCGCCAATTTCTTACGCTTTTACTTTATAATAATTTTCAATGTATTTTCCGTCGATTATCCTATCAGAGTTAAGGGTTCTTCGACTAGAAACGGTAATGTACAAATTAGATAATAGGGTCTGAAAAAATTAAAAGACATTTTCATGGTTTCTGCTCTATTCCTCTTCACTTGAGCTTACCACTTTTTATTTATAGTTTGAGGGAGAAGTGGAGTATTCATTTTTGAAATCAGACCCAAAGCGGCGATGATCCTTATCAACAGGATTATTGGATTTAATTCTCTCGTGGAAATGCTGGAATATCATGGAAATCTTTGATAGGAATATGCAGATTAGACATTAAATTGTTGAAAAAGATTCTGTAAATGGACTGCCTTATTTTTCGTCAGCCATTGTGAATAAAGGTTTATTGAATTGGGGAACGCCATCGAAACCTCGCTGATCATCGAGTATGTAAATAGTGTCGTTGATAGTCCTTATTTTTCTCTCGATATCGTTTATTTAAGCAAAATTTATTGGTAAAATGAGTTACTTAGCTTTCCTACGGTGTACTGTCGATAATCTCAAGTTCTGTATATTGGTGTTGTACACAGAGCACTTGGACACAGCGTTATAAAAATCCCTATCTTGAAAGGGAAAGATTTATCTACAACGACACAGTTCAGAGCACACCCTTCGTTACAGGAACTCGTTCTCTTTCCACGTTTTTGAGTATATTACTTATATAATTGTTCGATTACCACCTTCACTCTGCCTAAGTTATATACGTACAAGTGGCATGTTTGGTATAATTATTCGGCCATTGGGCACTTACCAAAAACCTACTTAAATCCCATTTTAAGTTTGGATTTAAAAGTTTTGGAACTCAATTTTGTAAATTTTAGTGGATCGGAGTTCAGCAGGTTGATGGGAGGATCTGTGGGGAAGAAGGAGTTAGAGCGAATTTCAGAAAATACACTTAAATATTGTTTCAACAGGTTGGTATATATATGAACTTTATTGCACGTTTAAATTTTATAGAATAAAGTCCGTCAGTAACGGAAAAATCTCTAACACTGTTAAATTACGTGATCCTTCAAGATTATTTGGTCTGAGATGAAAGTGCTTAATTATATCATACGTTCTTCATAATTTTAAAACGCAATCATTTTTGTTCTCAATATCCACATAACCTTACTTTACAAAGTGGTTTTAAACTTGCATCTCATAAAATATAACAAGTTGAGCACCAGTTGTGTTATGGTTACGGTACATAGTTGTGTTGTACACATGTATATTTAGAAAATGTTATACGATAAAATAAGCCAAGCAGGTATGTAACTAAAATAATTAGCCTTGATTTCATTTGTATGTAAACATTGTTTTCCAGTATGTAGGTGTAATCTTCATTCAACAAGGCTTAATATTGAATGTAACTAATAATAGTTACATACTTCCAATATATATGGGCACGAAATACACATTTCTATTAAACGTTGTGTAATTATATTGGATGTTAAAATTTTCAAATTGCTCCAAGAATTTCATTAAATCCTTAGAATTTATTACAATATATCAATCAGTCAAAATATTTTAAACTTTATGTTTATACAGAAGTTTACATTTAGAAATAAACCCGTATTTAAAGTTTTTAAATTAAAGCCAACTTGAATATAAAATAAAAAACTTAGAAGTAATGTAATCCAAAAACTAATTTTTTGCTACAGTTTCAATTCCCCCTTCCATAAGGGAATGTATAAAAAGCGCACCGACACTAATACTTACATTTATAGCACCATAGCAGAAAATAAAAATAACATGTACTAGTTACTCTTACTGTGTATTATTTGTCCCCCGTGTATTATTTGTCCCCCAGGTATAAAATAGTTTCATTTCACATTTAAGTTTTGACCTCCCCCCCAATTGGTTGATTATTTAATAGTGCTTTGCCCTTAAGTACGTGGCGGAAGTGACAACAGCGCGTGTTTAAGAGTGTTTCCAGCAGATGGAGATGTGACACGGCTGGCTGCGCGCCGACACTGGGCTAATGTCGCGGAAACCAACACCAGGGGGCAGCACTGCCCCGCGGAGCTGCTCAATGGTAGGCTACATCTTGCTCACTCACCAGTCACCAGAAGCTAGTGGCTGGCTGGCCGTTGATACTAGAGTACATCTGCGCTCTTCACCGGTTGATTCTGTCACACTCAACTCAGTGTTTTGATTGGTAGCATACAGTAAAATGTTCAATTTTTACACTTCATCTTTGGCATTTAAAATTCTAGTAAAGACTGTGTTGCAATCACAGTACACATAAATGTCTTCCTGAAAGACTGTTTACAGCGCGATCCGACGGCCAGACCTAGAAGCACCACTTGCGAATACAGTTGACTGGTTGTGGTTATTAACCTCTCAATGAGGTTACCTGCGATGGTTATCTTTTGGAATTTTCAATAACCTGTTCTACACAAGAATGGATAAAATTTCATATAAAGGTACCTTTTTGTCATTCGGCTTCTAGATCACTTAGATCTAGATTGATTTAGCAATCTAGATTGATTTAGCAATCAATCGGCTTCTAGATTGATTGCTACGCTTCCAGAGGTTATAAACTATCATACGAGCGAGGGTCTCCAGAATTTAGGTGAGCTAACTCTTGTACTAACTAATAAGATCACAACAGTTTCTTCATCTTATTGGCTGAGCATTTAAAGAAGCCTCTCTCGCCGTTTGCTGATGAACGAAACCTGATTTTTGTTCGTCTGTACGCACGAAAAGTTTTGACGTAGAGTGTTGAAATTTTGTATGTAAATGAAAATTTGAAATCATCACATTATTGAAAGTCTTGATTTCTGTGTGACAGATAGTGACTGTTATATTGGTTTGAGTAACCATGTTGGCAAAGAGATAAACATAATTTTCCGGACATTTGCCATCGTTCAGTGAAACAATAAATCAGTAACACTACGTTTCGAGATCTGCATAGGTTAGTTCTTTACCTGAAGAAGAGATCAGATTGCAGATCTCGAAACGTAGGCCTAGTGTTACTGATTTATTGTTTCACTGAACGATGGCAAATGTCCGGAAAAATCCTGTTTCCTTCACAATCCTTCCATCGTCAAAAATAACCTTCAAACAAAGATAAACATAGTTGTTTAAACCAGTAAACGAACTATATTGAAATATTAACCATATGCAATTTTTCAGTAATCGATCAACACATATGATGAAGCTGCTTTGTTGAATTCGTTAGTTTCATACAATGAACATGCCCTCCTCCGTAGACTAGTGGATAGGCTACAGTCACGGCTCACTAACTGAGAGATCACGGGTTCAAATCCCGGGGAGGTCCAACCATGATAGTAATAACAGCCACAGTGACCAAAAACAAGCCAGCATAACTAAGAGCTGAGGCTTAAAAAAATACAATGGACATTTTAGCTTAATCTGCAATGTCATTTTCATAACAAGCTAAACGGTAAAGAGTGTTTATAGTGTTATTTTGACTGGGATTGCTGACAAAAAATGGGATAGACGAAACATGGGTTTCACGTATAGTGGTTAAAAAGTGTAACTAACTTTATTAACTATCTGTTATTTATAAATATTTGATCAATTTAAAATATCCTTGCGAGGACTAAGATACTTGAAATTCGAAATGTAGCCCATAACCGGATTTACATGGTAAAAATTTCTATATAGTTTATAGGTAGTTCCCTTAAAATAGAGGGGATACCTTCTTCCACCTGAAAATAAATGTAATTTTTATTTATTCTCATGGTTTTGCAGAATCAAGAAAACTCGGGTTTATGTACAAAAGATCTACAAGGAAATCTTACAATAAATTCATCAATTATGAAATCTAAGGTAGAGTCTAAAACACTTATTTGTAACATTAACAACTACGAAATTTATTGTCAAAGTGTCTCTCCCATATGTTTGATGACGATGGCAGAATTATTTCTTTTTGTGTGTCCGAACGTATAAATGATACCTTTCATATTTTAGAATGAGTTAACTTGAAGGGTTGAAAGTTGGTTTGAAACTTCACCTCTTCTACCTCTACGTGAACGTTGAAAATAGTAAAGTACGGCCCGTTGCTCTCCACGCGTGGATGCTATTCCCGCGAATACGAAGGCTGCCGAAGTCTGCCGTTCGTCTACCTTGGTTACCTATTAACTAATAATTGCCATGTGTTACTGGGTATTTCCTTATTTCAGATATGTTATATTGAACACTCAAATGCCATGAGATAAAAAAAATCAGGATTCCTTTGAACTACAACGGTATCTATTTAAATGTAAAATGTAAATATACGTTTTAGTATCTAATACCTGAATATGTTTTAATTTTGTTAAGCAAAATTTGGGAAAACACGTAGGTGACAAATCCGTATGATTTTTCTAATTTGAAAATGTCTTGATCTTTTTCGGAATCGAACCTCTCGGTTAAGAGAGTCACAGTCTATGGTGAAGGCACTCTTAATTCAGTACTTAAAAACTAAATAATAAGATGAATACGGTAACGAAGGCATGTCGATCACTAATAGTACGGTAAGCGTCTAACGCATGTTTGTTTCTAATTAAACAATGAAGTAGTAACATATCGGTCATGAAGGCAATTTTCGAGGATATTATTAAATTGTATAAAGAATATTTGTTTAATATGATAGAATAAACCAATTAACGGTTCCAGCAAGACCTTTTGGCATATTATCTACAATATTAAAGTATTTTAATCCTGAAGTCGTATGGTATCTTAAGTAGGCCTACAATAGTGTACAACAACTTTCGACATACATAATGTATTGGCTACTAGGAATACTTGGTCTATAAGAAATACCATATTTAGTTTTCGGCCACAGAGTTACCAGGATCGGAGTGTTTGGTATATCTGGACTTAATGGACATTGTCCCTGACGCGACTGCTACTAGAGGGGCTAACGGTACCTGAGAGGTCCTTTAAGAGTCAGTCCTCAGTTCCAATTTAATTATTTATTTATTATTAAATTAATTAATAGTTTATTTAACTCTGAAAGCTTCGAGCCTCTGGGATCTTTTGACCTTTGGAAACAATTGGCATTTGGAACTGAAACATTTGTTATATTCTTGCCTTTTAAGAACCTTAAAACTTTATCTCTTAAGAACTTCAAACGTCAAGACACATAAAATCATTAGGGTGAATTATTTTGGTCTTCAACCCATCTTGAAACATACAGCTGGTAATTGATATGTATTGTTAATAGAAATTAGTTTTATTTAATATTTTACGATATTTTGAAAATGATATTTTTCAGATTTAAACAGATCGTGGCCAAAAACTAGACACAACTTTAGTTAAATCGTGCCTGACTTGTCCTTATTTTTGATCTTGTTCTCGACGACTTGTACTCTACCGGGTACACGTGATCTTTTACAACTGCCGTACCCGATCAGGTACACACCGAGCGTTCATAAACTGCGTAGTGCGCCCCGTGTTGTTTAAGTTGCTACGTATTTCATTATACATGCGTTTTTAGTATTTGCCTGTTTTTGTGGTTTGTTAAATTTGATCCCAAGCTGAAATCATTATCTCACACTGTCGTGTACCCCATAGGGCGCACGATTGCCTAATTCTTAAAGTAAATTAATTCTTAGGCATCCCTTGACATTCATGAAGAAAGATTGGGAAAACAAATTGAAACAATATGTTTGCAAAACTGCGAGGCCTACATACTTTTCTCGTTATAATTAAACGTTTAACGTAAAAAAACGATTACTGTTTTTTGCCATTATTATTGAAGAATTCGACGGCATACAAAACAAGTAAGGCAATTAGCCGTCATGTTTTAAAATTACGTTTTTATTACACGATGCTTAACTTCGTGTCCGTTATTATACTTATATTCAAATATAAGGTCTAGAGTTATGATAGAGAAGTAATCTAGGCTTATAATTTTAAACAATAATATCTTTATTCTTAGTTGTACAATTCAGTGTTTTGTGATATTACTAGAGTGTAAAAATTAACAATGTTCTCTATCAGTGGTTACCTGAGGTTTCCATATTGATTTTAATATACTAACAGAGAAAAGGGTTTAATAAATGTGAATGATGAGTTTAGTTCGAGTTCACCCTTCCTCTTAGTGCAGCGTCTGAAATAGAGACTTGACTCCTGGACTACTTGATTCGTGTCCGTCTGAAGAGATCCAAAAAAGGACAAAGACAATTATGTGCATGATGAGACAATGAGAATATCTCTTCACATAGTGTCGAAACGATGTAAATAGTTAATTTTCAGCTTCTTCGTCGCCAACTTTGGATCTCTTCAGACGACACGACACCAGATTCCAGGAGTCAAGTCTGTAGCAGCGTCAGATATCAGACGCTGCACCGAGTCGAAATCCGCTAAGAGGAAGGTGAACCGAAGCTAAACTCAGTATTCACATGTAAATAGAAATGATCAGCATAAAAATGAGAACAGTTTAATCCAGATTACTCGAGGGCTGTGTCTTACCGCTCTCTTTGTAAAACTCTATTGTAATAGGTCAGTAATCCCGCCGTGCCGCGCCGTGCCGCCCAACTGTGCAGTCAGCTGATGTTATTACCATGAGAATGTGTGCAAGTTGCGTGTCGATGTGCTTCGCAGATAAGTCTGTCTGCACTTATATGCTGTAATTTATAGAAGTGAACAGATTTCTAAGTCAGTTAAAACATTTATTACAACACTCTCTTGAATCATATCTGTTCGAGTTCATAAGCTGAGTGTAAAATTGACAAAAATTCATAAACTTACAAAGCTGGTTTGAGTGCTTGTATATACTATCAGTACGATTCTTTCCTTTTAAGTAAAGTGTAAGTAATTTTCAAATGTAACACGAGCGTAGTTTTATAGCTAAAACACACCCATGTATTAAATTATTATTCTGTACAATTAATTTACGTAAATAGTATGGGGTTTCAACACTTTTTCTCATACAGGAATGCAATGCATGTTTAAATACAAATACTAATTGTTAATATTTTCACTTAATTAATTTTAAATCTGTATACGTATCTAAACCACATCATGTGTTGCGTAATAAACTGGCTGAGGTTGAATGATAAATTTCAATTCTATAGCTACATGTGTTACTGTGTCACTTGTTAAAATGTTATATAATTGTACTTAGTTTGTTTACAAATTTATTTATTCTGAGATTTTTCTTTGTCATCATGGTTACTCATAACGCCAATATAGAAATGTTCACTAACGCTTAGCCAAACCCTTGTAGAGTTACATGCACCATCAACGAGTTCGATATTCCTCATGTAGATACGAAACTCCGTGTAAAATTTAAGGGGACTGTTACCCAAAAAATAAATTAAATTTTAATTTTTTTTTTATTTTTCTTTTTTTGGTATGTACTGATTTCATTGCAGTAATTTGTTTTTTCCTATGATTACTATAAGTTGGTAAAAATAAATATTATTGAAACCCTTTCATGTCATTTTTCGACACTAACTGAACACCAGTCATGTTCCACTAACTAACACTTTCATATATTTAACCCAGCATCATTGTTTGTTGCTAAAGTGTATGGTGATGATGTCCAATTTAAAAAATTAGAGTGCATTGGAGATGTACAAAAGAGGATGGGAAAGCTGCTTTTAAAATTAAAATCTGTCTCGGGTAAAGTAAAACTTGAGGATGGTAAGGGATTAGGTGGGCAGGGTAAGCTAAGTGAGCCTAATATTAAAAAACTGCAGACCTATTATGGCCTGGCCATAAGGCGAAATGTGCAGAGTGTTGAAGAGATGAGAAAGGCAATTTGGGCAGTGTACTTTCACACGATGTCATCAAATGATAAACCTACTCATCAGCTATGCCCTAAAGACAATGAGACATGGTGTAAATATAACCTGAGTTTACTGACCAATGAAATGTATGACCATGAAAAACATTTTCACATCCCTGAGTGTGTTATGAGTTTTATAAAACCCATATTCAAAGACCTTTCAGAAACCAAACTGTTGGATCGTTGTTTGAAAGGGAAAACTCAAAACCAAAATGAGTCATTGAATAGTGTCATTTGGTCCCTAATACTAAAAAGAACTTTTGTAACTCTGCCTACCCTTAAATTTGGTGTTTACTCTGCAGTTTGTAGCTTTAATGACGGCTTTTCTAGTAAATTACAAGTTTTGGAAGCATTAAACCTACGTCCAGGGAAAAAGTTTGTAAAAGCGATGCAGCGCCTAGAAATAGTGCGAGTGAAGGAAGCGGACAAGAAAGTTCAAGAACTAGAAAAGAAAATAAGGAACAAGAGAGCTTTGAAAAGAAAACGCCTTGAAGACATGTTTACACAACGTGAAGATCCAGATAATCTATCCTACAGCTCAGGAACCTACTAGGCTATTGTAGTTAAAGACATTTTCTTCGACTCCCGTAAGTTGGGTTTTTTTCTATTTAGATGCAAGTTTTCTCAGCCATTTATGAACTTAGACCTCTCAAACTTTTACCACTTGTACTTTGTACTATAATCTAGGTCCTGACCAAAGGGTTTTACAAAATAAAAAGTATTATCTTAGAAATAAAATATTTTTGTGTGATTGTTTTAGTTTTAAAAAGGTGAATTTTTTTAAAATTAGTTTTTTAATACTAAAAGATGATAAATTGTCATTTTGGTTGGTCATGAACTATAAAAAGGTGTGCTTTAAAAGACAAAAAAATCAAAGCTCTATTATGACTCATTATTTTAGAAACCTGCATTAAGTTTATATGGACTAAGATAGGCGGTAACAGTCGCCTTAAGTCCACAGATCAATTCGTTCTCGAGCTACCGTGCAGACAAACCGACAGACAGTTTAGAAGAGCGCGTACTCTTCCTTATATACAAAATCCAATAATATACCAAACAAAGGGACATCCACTCGTCGCAACCATTGAAAGAAAATCTTGGAATTAAATTAATCCTTGGATTATAATATAATAGTCTTTTATATTGGAGACAGGGAAATAAATATCGTCTACAAGTCTGACACGATGCCGAATGCAGGAAAAACTAGAGTACACAGACGGGTGGACGCGAAGCAGAATGGGGTGTTTCCTAATTAAATTGAATAAAATTATGAACATAATTGTACTGCAATATAGCAAACGAAAGAGACTTCAGTTGTCAGGAACTAAAACGGATATCTTAATTATAAAAATTTGGATGAGTGTGAAATATATATACAATCTACAGTTGAGACATAAGCTTGACACATATGCTAGGGGGAGAGATAAACAATATTTAAAAACGTAGTTGTCTACTGCTTGTTAATGAACCACTATATTGTCATGATTCAGTTTCATGAAGAGTATTCATCTCGAATGGCAGTCTGTAATATATTAGTGTCCGTGTAGGCAGGAGGGTAACAGTAGAGTTACACTAGACGTATTGTGTGGCGGTGTCACCCCGTCGTGTCACTTCCGTGTCCGTGAGACGCCGGAACCGGAACTGGAGTCTGTCATGCCGACATGAACTATGGCTTATACTGTTGCCTGCAGAGGGCAGAAGGATGCCTGTGTAACTATTGTACTGGAATAGTCTGTGTTACTACCAAGGCTTTCATTTTTTGTTCATATGTCTGCGAATCGTATACAGCGGATCATAAACAGTAATTTGTATTGGTGGTTGAAGGAACAAGTCGTTTGTGGTTTTTGGAGGAAGAAGATTTATTGAGCAATATTTGTGAAATGATATGGGAATATAATTAATTTATTAAACAAATTGTACGGCAGATGCGGGACTGACCGACAGAAATGACAACTTCTTTTAACGGGCTGTTAATATAAATCTTGGGAATATAAATGTTACAATCCTATAACTTGCAACGTTCTACATAGGTAACTCAGGAGTTTTACCTAGGGAAATCCATGAAAAATTAAAATTTCAATATTATAACAAATTACTTAAAACCCAATTTCGAAACATTTATGATATAAAATGTGAGTGCCTAAAATATTAACTAAAGTTATTCACATATACCATCATAACCTTTTCATTAATACACGATTTAGAATATTCGAGGCTATCTGATGAATATAGTACTCCGCAACCCTGTATCCCAATAAATATACATTTTTCCAAAACAATTAAGAACAATTTGTGTTTGAAATAGTGAGGTTGGTTTAGATAACCTCTCTCTAGTACGCCTGGATAGCCACTGAAAACGAACAAGCGTGACGTGACGTTCCGTGACGCGAAACGAACAGGCAGTTGTCACTTCAAAAACAAACATACCTTCGAGATTAATAATGAAATAAACGAAATAGTAGGAAATATTTGAAAAAGTAGGAAACATTTATCAATGATCCGATAGGTCCTTTTTTAAAGTCGTGTCGTTGTCTGAAAGTCCATATAATAACTCTAGGTAAAAAGATCCTAGGTTCACAAATAGTTCCTCTTGGGCTGCGAGAACTCTGTTTTGGGGTCTAAAGGTCTACATTAAATCTTATAAAAATCTGTGGTTTTAGCACTAGTCTCGAGAATAGCTGACCAATTTAGTTGTCTTTTTTTTAAATATTCGTTGAATTCCGAGGAAGGTTTATTTGAAGAGGAAGATGGAAATAGTTCCCGCATTAAGTTATAATTCAGAAAAATAATGATACAATTTATGTTTCATTTTCCAAATTTTCATGGCTCTAAACAACTTTTGAGGCTTTCAGCTGAAGTTCATCAAAGAGACTGAAACACCTGTTTAGATTTTAATATGACAAAATATCAAGTTTACAGTGTTTGATCAGTAGTGTAATTCAAATAACAGTGATAAAGTTATTATCTATAGTTTACTCCAAATTGCGCACGTGACGAATGTATAGTCTAATTTGTTTGAAATACTATTATACAATGCGATAACTAATTGGGTTTTCCCTTTTAGTGAAAAGATTGCTGCTCTTCGAACATTTGATGCAAAGATCAATAGAGTTATTTCTTGGACCAAGAAGAACCTTTGTACCAAATTTCAAAATTTTAGGAACTTTCGTCAAGGGTTATCGCACAGACGCAAACGAGCATATAGACGGCAGTAACGACATTTAAGAAAATCCTGTTGGATCCTTAATAAATCTACATATTACATTTGTATATTTGGATCTATAAAGTTATGATAAAAATGAGCCTAGACTGAGATCTCAAAAAAGTAATGCCACAAGAAGACCTTACTAAATATTTTTAAATCTCATAAATATGTCTAGCTCTCTGTGAAATAATGTAAAATATTTTCTTATGGAACATAATTTTTAGCATAACATTCTTTAACCTAAACCTTATTTAAAAATCATGGTTTGACTTTGAATAACGGGATGTTCGCAATAAAGGTTTCACCTCAGACCTCTGCCTACTTCTGTTCTGTGGATAAAGTGAACCATCGCCTTAAGGTGACTTTTGGAATACCAACCAATAATGGAATACACACGCGAGCGGCTGCTTCAAGTACAAACGTAGGATCGCCCATTGATGGATCAGCCACGCTTGTCTCGGTTTTAGTTAGATAGCTACTAAAAGAGCTTTAATTTTTAAACACCTTGAGTTAAATTTTTCAGTTCGATTTTGATAAGCCATACCTGTGAAGTTTGTCACTAATTATAAACCCTATAAAAAAAATTAAAGCATCCCAAATGTTCAAGATGTTAAATTTTATTTTTTACTTCTTTAAAGGATTTTTACGTCCCAAAGGTTACTTGAATTACAGATAGCCAGAATGAGAATTATCAATATGTGTAATAACATTTTAAATATTGTAAAGTATGCCTAATAATAAAAAAATAGTCAATTAAACCCATTTCAAATTAACGTATCTTTAATCTAACTTTTCAAGATGAGAACCACTCATGAAGTCTATGAAGATATACTGTAATTGGTAGTATGTTTTTAACTGGATGTAAAATGAATAACAATATTAAACAGTGTATTTAAATAATGTATTTTTACATAACAAGCGCATCCAAAGACAAAACAATGGAAATTTACTGGAACCGTTTTACAAAATTAAGCCTGCACCGACTGATGTATTGCTTGTTTGCTCATACTGATCGGTTACTCTGTAATACATAAGTTATAATTATACATAACATAACCTTAATGAGAATCAACGTTGTAATGCATGGACAATGACGAATATTTCCATCCCCTGTTGAAAATTCTCCCCCAATTTAAACCAGGGCTTTGATTTCCTATACAGACCGAATAAAACCACCATCAAATAAAACAATGTGTCGCTTTGACTTGTTTAAAACGGTCAAAATTAATTAATAAATACCAGCAGTTCTGGTGAGCGGTAAAATCAAAGTGTTTGGTGGAGGGGTGTTTGTGTTTATTTAGTAGTAAAACTGTATCTCCTCTCCCTGCGACGCGACTGTTTTTATTTACACACATTTGTAACTGTAATAATGACACCAAAGTAAATCTCTAGTGTATGCAACATAATATCTACTAACGTGTATTGCGAAGCATATACTTATATAATACACCAATATACTTGTGTTTTGGTTGAATTAAGAATTCCTTAAATTTACGCCATAAATTAGAATATGACTAAGTTTTATTCTTAAAATAAACATCCATGAAAAATTGCATTATTGCTAACAATATATGGTCGTAGAATACATTACTCTTTTGTTAAAATATCAAAAACCCTTTTACTTGGAAACCAGCGATGGCATGATCCTCAAACAGAAATACAAAGTTTTGTGGCAACTTATTATATTTTATTTATATTTCTACGAATAATTTAATTATGCTAACTAGAGAACTTACGAGTTCTTTTAAATATTACGCTGATGAGGGTGAAGAAATAACGCGTCTACAAACGTCTCTCTGAGAAAATCTAATTATGCTAACTAGAGAACTTATGAATTCTTTTAAATTTTACGCTGGCGAAGGTGAAGAAATAACGCATCTACAAGCTTCTCTCTGAGAACATCTAATTATGATAACTATAGAACTTATGAGTTCTTTTAAATATTACCCTGGTGAAGGTGAAGAAATAACGCATCTACAAGCTTCTCTCTGAGAACATCTAATTATGCTAACTATAGAACTTATGAGTTCTTTTAAATATTACGCTGGTGAAGGTGAAGAAATAACGCATCTACAAGCTTCTCTCTGAGAACATCTAATTATGATAACTATAGAACTTATGAGTTCTTTTAAATATTACGCTGGTGAAGGTGAAGAAATAACGCATCTACAAGCTTCTCTCTGAGAACATCTAATTATGATAACTATAGAACTTATGAGTTCTTTTAAATATTACGCTGGTGAAGGTGAAGAAATAACGCATCTACAAGCGTCTCTCTGAGAACATCTAATTATGATAACTATAGAACTTATGAGTTCTTTTAAATATTACGCTGGTGAAGGTGAAGAAATAACGCATCTACAAGCTTCTCTCTGAGAACATCTAATTATGATAACTATAGAACTTATGAGTTCTTTTAAATATTACCCTGGTGAAGGTGAAGAAATAACGCATCTACAAGCGTCTCTCTGAGAACATCTAATTATGCTAACTAGAGAACTTATGAATTCTTTTAAATATTACACTGGTGAAGGTGAAGAAATAACGCATCTACAAACGTCTCTCTGAGAACATCTAATTATGCTAACTATAGAACTTATGAATTCTTTTAAATATTACGCTGGTGAAGGTGAAGAAATAACGCATCTACAAGCGTCTCTCTGAGAACATCTAATTATGCTAACTAGAGAACTTATGAATTCTTTTAAATATTACACTGGTGAAGGTGAAGAAATAACGCATCTACAAACGTCTCTCTGAGAACATCTAATTATGCTAACTATAGAACTTATGAATTCTTTTAAATATTACGCTGGTGAAGGTGAAGAAATAACGCATCTACAAGCGTCTCTCTGAGAACATCTAATTATGCTAACTAGAGAACTTATGAATTCTTTTAAATATTACACTGGTGAAGGTGAAGAAATACCGCATCTACAAGCGTCTCTCTGAGAACATCTAATTATGATAATTACAGAACCTAAGGGTTCTTTTAAGTATTACGCTAGTGAAGGCTGTGAAGTATGCATATACAAGTGCGATTCTAAGATTTTCCGATATTGCTTCTAATTTGTACCAACAACGGATAATTTGGATTAACCCTTCTTTAGAATTGTAGGAAATCTTTTTTAATATTTCTTTAAAGTTACGTCTTAGACCATTCAATTTCACGTATAAACAAGTTTTAGTGCGATGTTTTTAAAGACCTTATCCTCGGGAAGGATGAGAGGAGAGAAAGGAGTATTGCGGGAACCCACACTGAAAATTCTGCACTGGTGATTGAACTAGTCTCCCTCGCTTATTGATGAGACAGAGAACCAGACCAGCCTGGGGGCTCCAAACGAGAAGAAGGGGAACCCACTAAAATGATGCTAGTAACGGGAGAAATCCAGGAAAACTTACTACGAATACTATCTTTGATATTTGTTTCTTGAATCAGTTACATAGTTGCTCCTGGGTTCTATCCATTTCATGTCTTATGGGAAGAATCTGACAAGTTTAATGTTACGTTATATAAAGAAATGCCTGTAGAAGACAATAAAAATAAACATTTTTCCAGCAGTTCATTCTTTAATTGTCCTGTAAGGTGTTGATGATATGTATAGTTTTAAATAAATAGATTTTTGATGCGTTAAGGGAAAATTTTTCAAATTATTCATCTATTTATTTGCGATATTATCTTCAAAACGCGTCAAATAAAACTAATTTCCGTTTTAAAAAACAATATTTTTATCGGCACAAGAACTCACCAAATAAAACGATCTGGAAGCACATTTCCAGATCATGGATAACTATTGGTTTCCTAAATTCTATTCGATATAGGGATAAACTCAGTAAATCGTTAACAAAAGAGCCATATAATACTCAACTGCGAAATAAATTTATTCGGTACCGTAACAAGTTACATTGGACCATAAAGCGAGTTAAATTTGTTTATTACAATAATAACATTGCTGAAACTGCAGGTAACATGAAAAAGTTCTGGTCCGTGGTTAATGAAGTGGGTGGTAGGACATCTGATAAGGAGCCATTTCCTGTTGAGACACTCTGTGATCCGGAAAGCTCTGATACATCGCCATCTGTGAAAAATGTCTGCGATTCATTCAATAACTTCTTTGCCTCTGTGGGACCGAGGCTGGCGGGAGCTTTGCACCCAGCGACACCGCGGTGGTGGACGACGCGGATCACGCCGCGAGTGCTGTGTTTGATTTCCACCCAGTTACTCGGCAGGAAATTTTAAATATAGTGGCTGGTCTAAGAGAAAGCTCTTCACCAGGATGGGATTACATTAGGCTACTACAAATTTAATTAAAGATAATATTCAAGCACTGTCGGAACCCCTTTATCATATCATTAACTGTAGTATCAGAACAGGAGCATTCCCCAATGCGTTAAAAGTCGTTCCCATTTATAAGTCAGGTGTTAAATCAGCAATGAATAATTTTAGGCCGTTCTTTTT